>NC_091499.1:15976059-16139559 GCF_947461875.1 Haliaeetus albicilla | reverse complement strand
ACACGTATTAGGCACAGTATGGGAAATGGGACTACGCAGGCCACTGAAGGTGCACAGTGGTAGACCAGAAAAAAAATACATACTTATAGCACATCCTCCTGCCTTTCTGCAATGTGCTCCCGGTTTTGCTCAATGACCGCTACATGTTTATTCAGTGTTACATCACATAGCTAAAATACCTTTTCTTCCAGATTTTCCTCACAGTGCCAGATCTCAATTCAAAACTGTATTCCTGCTCTTTAACCCTACTACATGACTCTTCTATCAACAACTCTGTCTTTAGTAAGTATGTTTGCTGTATTTATAGATGAAGTAAAGCTAAATGCTGAAAAAAACTGAAACAATTCTAGACCAGAATTTTGAGATACACACAGCTTTTGTGCTATGCTTTAAACTGAGTCAGTCTGATTCCATGTAGATTTTGGTGCTGTGTCACTTCTTGCGGACATAGATAATCTATTTGCAATTTCAGCGAAATCTAATGCTAAATAATTACAAACTTTTCTAAGCAGCAAAATTCTGCTGGATATAATGCCTCTCATGTCCTCAAGATTCTCTTCTCCATGATATAAAGACAATATTCTTGTGTGGTATCTGGTTTCAGAAAATAGAAGAGTCTAATACTTTATTATGTTACAGTTCTGTGATACTTTCACTGTACTTCTATTGAACCAATCATATTCACCACCAGTATTCATTTTATGTGAAAAACTGAAATGTCCCATGAGTAAGTTCTGAGACCTTTTATGTGGTTACTGTTGCTAGGGAAACCACATCCTTGATATCCATGTGTCCAACATGTCAGTCTCATTTTGCATCTAGCTATCCATGAGCCAACACTGCAGCATGGAGTAAAGAAAAAAGAGGAGAGAAAAACAAGACAAAAAAAGCTGAAAACTGTTTCCTATCAAAGTGTATTTGCATAGCTGTTGGAGTTAATGTTGGGTTCTTCTATGTTACATCTGTCTTGGTTTTTGACAGACAATACTTGCTTGCAATAGGCTGAAAAAACAGTCTGTAAAGCTGCAATAGTGGTCCCTCATCAAACAGCAAACTATATTCTGTGCTAATCATCAACAGGCAGGAAGCTGGTCCTTTCTGAAGTTCCAGTGAGGAAGATCAAGTCCAAATAACCATTCTTGAAAACACATTTTATGCAATATTCCACAGCACCAAAAATAAATTACTTGCACTAAAAATGGAATACAATGCTTTCTTTCATTTTAAATTCATAATGAACTTAAAATAGCCTTTTTTTTCATTTATGAATTTACATCCTCCCTCATTATCATAGTTGCTGAACTTATAATGCAGTAGGCTTAATTTTAATATACTGTAAAAACTTATTATTTTAAAGACTAATGTTCTCATGACTATCTAAATGCCTTGGATGCATAAGACCATTTATCTCAGTTTCTCAGAGGGTCAAGATGCAGATTTTTGAGGGCATAAATCTCATCTGGGCACCTAGCTCCTTGAAATTCAAAGAGCACTAGGTGACTAATAGGCATTTACACCTTCAGAAATCTCCTCATTTTTTTGGATGTGCCTACACTGACCAACGGAGCAGTGTGTCAAAGGCAACAGAGCTAGTTCTAAAGAGGCTGCTGTATCTACATGCACAGTTAAGTGCCCTGAAGGAATACAACATAGCTGTGTCTGTCTATCCTGTCCCTATCCCTAGCACACTGAAGAAGTGTCATTATTAAAAAAACAAAATAATATATAGAATATAATAAGTTTTAGCCTGTACTTCTTACTTCTAGTTATTATCCTATGCTGTTGGGCTTGTTAGGCTCAAATATTGAATAAGTATTGTGCCAGTTTTCAGTGGGACTGTTTCATGGGCATGTGCTTCAAAGGTATCCTCCTTTAGGGTCAAAGCATCATAGGAAAATTCAGGTTGGAAGAGACCTCGGGATGTCTCTAACCCAACCTTCAGCTCACAGCAGGCTCAACTCTGATGTCTGGCCAGGTTGCTCAGGGCTGTGTCCCACCAGGTTGTGAAAGCCTCCAAGGACAGTGCTTGCCTTTCCAGGCAGCCTATTCTATTACTTCACTGTCCTCATGGTGAAGAAGTTTTTCCTTATCTCCTCTCTTATTTCAGTTTAAGTCCTTGCCTCTCATCTTCCAACCAATGTGCTGCTGTGAAGAGCCTGGCTTAATCTTCTTGCTTGCCACCCCATAGGTACACTGGGGGCTGCTGGTAGGGATGCTGAAGCTACCTCTTCCCCACACTGGACGAGTTGAGCTCCCTCAGTCTTTCTGCATGGGGCAAGTGCTCCAGCACCTTAATGATATCTTTCCTGTGCTGTGGGGCCCAAAACCATACATGCTACTCTAAATGGCTGAAATATTTTAGAGTGGTTACATAAATCTTGGGATTAAGAAATAAAAAATGTCACAATAGAATTTCTTGCTCATTCTTTCACTCTTATGTGGTGCTGTAGGTCTGCCTGACCATTAATTTAAGGATCAGAAAAAATTCCTTCTCTGTTGCTGCTAGCTGGTCTGAAGTGGCATGGAAAAAAGATCTGGAATCCATCCATGGTAACCTTCTTCTATGAGGAGATGGCACAAGAATGCAAATTTAAGCTGAAAACCAAAGGGATAGCTCACAGAGATTGAGCACAGGTCCACCAAGATAGGAACCTCTAACTTAGCACCGGACTCCAAACAAATGCTTGGCTTAGTGCCGTTAGTTGTAGCTTATTGTACTCCTCCTTAAGTGGTAAACTAATGAAATTAAGGCCCATCAATTAAATCTCTTTCTGTGGCTCTTGTTCGTTCGTCTGCGTATCCTGTTCAAGCCTCTCCTAGGACACACAGTTAGCCTCAGTGCTGGCAGATGCTGAAGCCCAAGACATTAAGCATGAGTGTTTAGACATGTAAACAAATAACAAGAAAAGCAATAATAGGTAAAATAACAGCACGGAACCGAATATGCTAATGTCAAATTATTGAAAGGATGTCAGAGGAAGTGAATATGGAAATAATATGACTATATGGGAAAAAATGCATAGCTATTAATTTCCTAATTAAATTTGGAGGGCTTTCTTTTGTTTCTTATACCATTTGTTAGGGCATGTAGTGCTATTCTCAGAAGCAAACTAGTGGACTCTTGGTTTCGTTGAATATGGTAATTTCTGGGTTCCTATCTGAGGTAACTGTCTAACACGCCTTTCTTAAAAGTGTGGGTACTTTAATTGGTTGGTATCTCTCCATACTTCAAGAACATTCATTGATCATTAAAATACATTTTCTTTTTCTGGCTGCACAATACAATGCACAATGGTGTTTTACTCTGTGACTGGGACTCCTGGGCATTATGGTATTACAAATTATACACCATAATAGTAAGGGCTTTACTGGTACATTTGGCAGATAATCTTAGTTAAGTGAACATGAATTGAAATAGCTTTTAATTTTACAAGCACACCCTTTGTTGACATGGTCTCTGTTGTACAAATTACTTAGTCATGCAATGTTTTGGTTAACTCACTTGTTCCTTTTTCTTTGTTTTTCCTCAACACCTCAAGAAAGCATCCTCTTCCTAAGATTGTTAGCAAACTTGTTTTCTTTTTTCAGCATGTATTTATGTGAAACCTTTTCCCATCATACTTATGCAGGGGTTATACCTGAAGTGAATGATGTCAGCATATTCCTGGAGATTAGTATAACCTTCAAATTAAAGCAAGTGCAGATGCTTAGCCCCAAGTTCCTTCCAGGTTTTGCAGTACTAAGAAAGATTTTATGGGAACAAGGGCTGTTGAATAAGGAGTGGAGAAATGTCTTCAGTGTCACAGAAATGTTAATATATGGCCAAATGGTCAAAAAGTGGATTATATTATAGTAGCAGAAAAGTTGTTTTCCATTAAAAACACAAAAAAAGATTAGGAAAAGAAATGCATCTGCTTTTAGAGGCTTAGAAACTATGTGCTAAGACTAAATTCTTTCTCTTTTCATGAGTTTGCCTTGAAATGCTGGATGAACATGAAGATCTCTTGCCCTATATCTAAGATGCTAGAAAACGTTCTCTAGAGAAAAAGTGACATGATATGGCAGAGACAAGTAATAACTCAAAGCTTTCACCTTGGTTGAAGTTATCTGTATAGGCTCCTATCTCACTGGAGGTTTCATTTTGAATATAAGACTTGGATAAAGCGTTTCAGCAATAAGTAGTCAGAAACATCATGTTTGCTTTCATATTTTATGTTAAAACTACAGATTTCCTTTGCTTCTCAGAAAAGTCATAAAATAATCATGGACCTTGCACCATTAATTAAATCCTTTTTGAGAGTTAAATTTGAATATTTTTTTTTCCCCATAGTTTTAAGTGCCAGTAAAACCTGTGTCCCATTTTCAAATGGGGTCTTTGTAAGCACTTTGGGATATCTCATCCTTTGCTAAAAAAATTGGGTAGCCAGTGATTTTGATTTCATTCCAACTGGAATGCCTAGTGACCATCTGCCAACTGAATTCCATCCAGCACTCCTCCAGTAGTAAAATAATCAATAGCAATAGAAGTAATAGCTGAGTATCAAATTGAATAATGGTTTGTATTCTAACCCAATGACATCAGTATTCAATAATTCTTGAACCTTTCAACTCAGGCCGAAATTTTCAAACTTTTACTTTTGGCCAATATGCATTGGACTTTTTTAAAGAATTTTTTAAATTATTATTATTTGTTTGACTCTGCCTGTAGTTTTTGTATTCTTTTCTAAAGTTTGAAGGAGAAAAACGATTAGGCTTTTCAAGCATGTAAAAACTGAGAAAAGACACTCTTGACAGTAAACAATTACCATGACATTTTTTTTATAATCACTCTACAGCCAAAACAGCTGGGGGATGAAAGTTTAAATTTGGCAGGAAAACAGCACTAAGGAGAAGTGCTTTTGAGTGTTCTGGAGAAAATTGGGTTTGATGTGATTGTTATAAGCATTTGAAACTCCATGTACTGAGCATGTAACACTAGTTTCTCATTAAGTTGCACAGGTACAGTCTTCAATGGAGAATTAGGTTGGTTTAGATGCAAAAGTTTCACCTAGGGACATACTTATTTTACATTGTCTCAGAGAAAACCTCTCAGCCCTCTGCAGTGAGGTATTCTCCAGAAATGTAGAGTCATGTCAGATAGACCTAGTGTAACTTTACTCCAGAATGAAAACATTTATAGGCCAAACTACTGTTGCTAATTCATATTATGATTTCAAGTAGACTGTAACATCTCACTTTTGTGCCTATTACTCTCACAATAAGGTAGTGTGCTTCACTTCTGTCCTTCATTGGGGGGGGGGGGGGTGTCTTTTAAATAGCCCCAGTTTTCAGCCATGAGAGCTATGCTTTGGAAGTTGCAATATTTTTGTCTTTTCAGACATATATCATTCTCTGAATCCTGAAGTGTTCTTTTACATAAAACAGATTGCTTGAAGGCACGCAGATGACTTTAAATATTTCTGCACTTCACAGTGAATTGCTCATTCACCTGAGTGTTTAACTATGTCAGTGTGTTGAACATTATCATATTTAATTGAATGGTTCAACAAGATAATATGCCAGTGCACACACAATTCAATGCATTATTGGCTCACAATAAATAAGGCAACTCTCAAATAAAACACAAGGGACTTAGCAAGAAGAAATTATGTATAAGTGAGGGAGACATGAATGCATTGAGGGTTTACTAAAGGCTGATAACTTATCAATTCTTACTAATTTGTAAATCTGTAAATTTGTAAAAAATAGGGCCATGAAAGAGAATGCATTTAAACACCATAATTAAGACAGATAACTGCAGTCTCCAATCTTTCTACCTTGCCGTTGATCCATTTCATACCCTGACTTAAATGTGCAGAAAATTTAAGCTTACTCCTTTGTTCTGTACAGGTCCAAAATTTTATATTTTAAAGCCATTGGTCTCACTCCTTAAAGGTCCTCCTTAAAGGACGATGCTGGTGTCAGCAATGCAGTTATTTTCTGTTCTTCACTAGCGATCTGCACAGTCATTGCTTGCCCTGATGTAAGACCAATGCAAAACCAAAAACAAGAAAAAGGGATGCTAACAAATAATCCTAACCGAAACAATTCTTCATCACTCTGTGAAACTTCTGGACAACTAGACTATCAACATTACTCACAGATATCTCTACGTCTGTGGAAAATAAAGCGCAGTCCATCGTAGTCTTTAGGCTAATAAATTTAGGCTTAGACTATGCAAAAGCAGGTTCTTTAACTTAGATAAGCAGTAAAATTTTAATCAGGCTATTTAAGAAACTATTCCTTTTTCCATCTTTTCTACTGCACAAATGGATCATGTTAGTTCTCAGTTAAAAAATGGCAAAGAAAGAGGAATTTTTCAGCTAAATACCAAGCCATCCTGAAATCAGAAATGCTGCTTTTTGTCCTTGAGGGAGAATTTTGGGGTGTTTCAATCTGATTACTATCCACTACTTAAACTCCTTGGTAACACTATAGCTGCAATGATGCACCAGGATCTTTTTTCCTTAGCAGGTTGCTGAAATGAGCAACTAGCATCTGCATCAGGTGTATCATCAGAGTTGTGGAGCTATGGAGGTCCTAAGCATGAATAAAGTGTCTGAAAAAATACTGAAATGATGTCACACAATTCAAGTACTAGGCTTGTGTATTTGAATTTCTGGCACAAAAAGATTATTTTTGTCTGAAGAAAACAGATATTTTTCATGAAAAATAGTTTTGTTGAAAGCCCTTCTTTTGTCTCAAAACAGCACTGATAGAAAATGCACAATAAAGGCTAAAAATAAGACATATACTATAATAAAACTGAGCATATGCCTGCAAATGCTCAGGGATACAGCCACAGATCGTCTACAGTAATGCTCATGACATATTTTTTCCTCTAGAAAGTGTTTGTTTTATACCTTTTTTTTAATAGAAGTTGTTTTTAAAATAAAATTTATTGCATATACAGACAAGAATAAGACATGCTAGGGCATGACTTGGTAGGCTGCTAGTGTTCTTCTTAGTGAGTCAAAGGCTCAATGATGAAGTGTATGTGAGTTGTGTATGAATAGAGCACTGATGGGCACTGAGCTTACTGCTCTGATCTCTGCACAATTTGGGTGCCACATGTAAATAAGTCTACTGCAGGCATGTATGTTTACATTGGTGTATATATATATACTATTCCATGTCATACATATCTATGTCAGATATGCTGTGAACTCTCCCTCTCTGTATAAATATATAAGGGTAAGTATGTTCATAGGTGAGTATTCCAGCTGTGAGACTTGTTGGAACATTTCAAATGAAACCATTTCTGAATACTTACAAGCAAACTTTATTGATGTCTACAAAATATTTGCTGATGTTTTGATTCTCCTTCTTCATTATATAGTCATGGGCAAATTCCTTCAAACAGTACATTCAACACAGTCACATCCAGCATCTTTCCACTGAAGTTCACCCTAATTCCATTTAGTTTCACAGGTCAGAATGGAGAATTGAGTTACCTTTTTGGATGTGACCATGTACTATCATCTGCTGTTCAATGGGTTCATTTTGTGCTACTGAATCTAAAATTCTATGCATCAGAGAAATTATTTGGAGAATTTTTTCCTATATCACCCAAGAAAATGAAGCCATTGTTGCATTGTTATATTGTAGGTTAAGCTACACTTCATATAAAATTCTGAAGTAATTTTTTTTATGTTTTCTTTCAATGTTTTTAAGTCAGAAAACACTGGAAGGAAATTTCTAATTACCAAAGAAGCAAGATATTGACACAGCCTTTCAAGGGGAGAAGGCAAAAAGCCACCTTCAAAAAGGATCATGATCAGCCTAAATTAAGGAATATGTTACACTTGCAATAAAAGAAGACAAGATGTACTGGCATAAGAAGTTCTTCTATATGTGTTCCTGCTGTGGATCATCTAATAGTCATGTATTAAAATTTCTATCACCCTCAAACTTCAATTACAAAACTTGTATCTATATGATACAGATTTTGTAAAACAGCTACCTTTAGCACTTAGCTGCTCTCTTGGTTATTTATCTGTAAACCATAACGACCTTTTCCCTCTTTTCCACCATTTTCATCTATTCATCTTGTCTTTATCCGTTTAAATAAGTCATTTCTTACATATTTGAACTGTATATAGGTATGGATTCTGTGTTAGTTAGAAGTATGATTCACAATTTTTCAGTAATGCATCCAAAAAGATGTAGTGCCACTGTCCCAATTAATTTCAAGTTAAAACCTGAACTGGAAAACATAACAGCTAATTTGAGATATGTCCACCTATATAAAGGCTTCCTTCTGCTTTTCTCTTTGACTTAATCATTTTATTACCAGTCAATTGTATCATCACTTAGAGTATTCAAAAATTTAGCAGTGAGAATTCAGCTCAATGATTTGGATTATCATTAACAAGTCAGATGGATGCATGACTCAAAACTTGTCATACTCATTTTAACCCTTTAATTCCTCCGCTTTTTATTCACCTAAGTAATCTATGAGGTGATTTGTAGATATCACATAAACCTATAAAAATCTTATTATGTCATGGTGTTCACTACCTCTTCAATAGCAGTTTTGAAATACTCCTCTACCTTGAGGTCTTAAAACTAGATTAAAAAACTTTTTGGGCGATAAGTAAACTTTTAGCTTAGAAGAGAAACTGATGAGTTTTTTTCTGCTTTAGCAGCTATGGTCCTTCTGGACCGAAAACTGAGGTATTAAAGCAAAATGGCATGTATGATGGCAGTATTCTGCCTGTTGTTTCCCCAAATGCTGTCATGGGTATGTCTGAAACATGGCTGGGTCTGCAGCTGAGATCAGAGGATGCGCTGAAAGGTGAGAGCACTTTATGTGTGTACATATAGAAATGTTCCAGGCAGTCCCCACACTGTGGCTCATTCAAGGAATTAAATAAAAGTAGGTGAGTGGAGGAAGGGAGGGGAATAAAATCAACTTCATAATCTAGGATTAGATGTGATTGATCATTGCTTTTGGTAGCCTGCTGGGCATTTTTTATGTTTTGTAGTAAATTAATAAATAAACAAGGCACTATCTCTCAAACTGAAATTTGGCAGAAGGCAGTTAGTCTGGATCAATTAATGTCAGAAAATGAAAATCATACAGTAATGACACACTTTTTAAAAGAACATTTAGTATATGCAGCTTAAGCTTTCAAACAAGTCAAGAATTCCTGAAATTAAACAGATCTGCTACCACCTTATTTTAATTGAATTTATTATATTTTTAATATACATTATAGATGACAGGTTCCCCTCTACTTAGTTTGTACTGTTTTTGTCTCTCAAACAGAACTTGCAAATTAGCTGCTCTGAGCTACAGCCCAGAGCTGTAGTTACACTTTCAGCTACAGTTGCTGAAGTGACTTGTTAAAAATATGTTATATAACAAACTCGTTCTTGGGAAGAAAGCAAGAGACTTTTAAAGAGCTGAATGAAATGGTCAAAACAGGTCTAAGTCAGCAAATCCAAAATTGTTTTTTCCCCGTTATGGAATTGGATACCACCACCAGCCCCGGATGAAAAGCAATCCTAGACCACACCTCGTTATTCATATTTTCCAGTATCAGTACAAGGAAGGGTAGGCAAGGGAAATTGCGGACTGAATTTTGAGACCAGTTTTCTGCTGGTGCAAAATCATGGAATTAGCTGGTGTGAAGACAGCAGATCTCGCCTCAAAGTAGTATATATAATCTATATTTTCAGTATGCCCAAATAATGTGTGGACAGGCACAATACATATACATATAATAACATATTCACTTTAATACAAATAAAGTACATAATACATAGGTTAGACATTTTTAAGACTAAAAATATTTAGAGGTTTATATTAACATATTAACATATTCATCCTCTTGGGACTACTGGAAGACAGAATTTGAAGAAAATAGTACATGCTGGAATTTGCCTTCGTGGAAGCAATCCTGAATCAACCATGGAAAATATACATCATTAAGAACTCTCTCGTTATGTATTAACAACTTGTGGACATCTCCTTTGATCAGCAGCCTGAGTGCAAATCACCCTCATATCAAGGTTTTAGGCCATGCAAGCCTATGCTCCCCCTCTCTAAAAGAGTGAATTTTAGTCACTGTGAATTAAATGGAAGACTAAAACTAACCTCTGTGGCTACACAGCAATAGAAATTCTATTTATATTATTTCACAGCTATATAGGAAAGGGTGACAAGCATGAAGTTAAGGGAGGAGCCCAGCACTTGTACAAAAGGAAGAAGCTTCCCATCTGAAATGCCTGGATCTTTAAGGATGTGGCTTACTTGCTTTTGAATGCCGTCCCAGCACTGTTGTTCCTCTCTTGCTAGAGGACGTCAAAGGGATGTTGTGCAGAAACGTTTCCATTCTTGAAAAATGTCCTCCCTGTAACCTTTTTATCTCTTCCAAATCACACTTATTCTTAACACTCACTGCAATATTTATCTACTTGAGGCTAAGATTATACCCTAGGAAATGAAGGCTTTTTTGAAAGCCTACCAGTTCCAAACCAACATGTGATACTACCAGAAAAAGAAGAAATTTGAGCTTATGCCAAAGGAGCAACATTGGAAGGCTGAATCAGAGGACATATGCATTAAAGCTTGATTAAGTATTTAGTACTTCCTTGACTCCCTGTTGCCCAGGGCAATTCTTGTGTCTTTTTTTATTGGTCTCCCCTTTCCCAATCTATATTTTTGTTTTTCTCCATTATAGATGACATTCCTTATAATGTATGATCTGTATTAACAAATCAACAAAGCAACTGCCATAGTTAGTGCATTTTTCTTTACCCGTTAATGTTTTACATGCTGTAAGTTATATAGATACTGCAAAAATATTTACAGCGTGTTAGCTCAAGCATTGCAGACACATGCACATAAATGTATATAAACAGCCATACATACTTGTCAGGAAAAAAATGTTCAGCCATTCAGAAAAATGGGTAATGCAGCATTATTGTTGCACATCTCATACTGGGCTCCTTATCTGCATTAGAACGGCTCGAGAAAGATGCTCAAACATACTCAGAAACTCAGGCTCCTTTTGCATTTTCAGGGCTTGCAGTTTGATGAATTTGCTCTTTTAGTCTCCTGAATTCCTTTGAAAACTGAAACATTAATACCATTCAAGCTTTGTATGTCTGAACACATTTTTTTTCCCACAGGAAGGTCAGGACTTGACCTAAGAAGTCAATGGAAAATGGAAATTTCCTAAACGTATTTGCCAAAAGTGCATGTTGAAAGGTATTTTAATTAAAAAAAATAATCAGATAGTGGTACTCATCCACCCATATTTTGGACAGTGTTTCATAATTGCCCTGGAGGACCAATTTCAGGTAGAAAATAGATATTTTAAAGAAATGATGTTTTCAGAAATTACTATTATTTTGCTCTCACATGCAGATTATTCACTTTTATTGTGTTGTTGGAGTGATTAGCTTCAGCTTCTGATATGCCAAAGTAGTACACAAATTTATTACTTGCTCTCTAAGATTCTCTGGGTGGGCTTTATCTCATTTAATTTCAATCACTCCAAAGTAAGGCATCTGCTTCCATCAAAGCTCAGAGAGGATGGCATTCTACCCAATAGCTTATGGCTACATACTACAGTCCCGCCTGCCTCATACGTAGCTAAGGTTAGGGGCGCTGAATCTGTAACTCCACATTCTTCAAACAATACTGTGATATGCAGGTTTGGATATCATTCAATTTCCTTACCCTAAGTGTAGGCAGAAGCAAAACCCCTGACTCTTCAGGTTTCAAAGCATGGAGATTATATTTCATTTCTAGGTTCTAGATTGTTCTCTCTGACACCCATGAACTCCCCAAAAGTCTCAGGTTTCACAAAAAAAAAATTAGGTTTTGTTCCAAGGTGTGATATTGATGTCTATATTAATCATGTTACAAAGCAATTTTATTACTGTCCTAGGATCATTTCCAGCCTACAGACATTACTTCTCCTGGGGATGCCAAGACACTCATACATTTGTCTTTTATTTCTCACCTGGGTTATTGTAATTCATTACTTGCTGGCCCACTTGTCACTTTTTGTTTTACTTGCTTACAGCTGGTGCAAAATTTGGCTGTTTGCTTATGAGATTTCTAATTACATTACTACAATAATGAAATAGTTTCACTAGCCTCTTGTGAAACAGCAGATTGCTTTCAAGAGTTTACTCCTAACAAATAAATATACACAAAAGGTTATTTATTGCTTGTGCCATTATAAAAATGACCATTCCCTTTACTCGGATTGTCTTCTTTTGGATGATGGGAGTTTCAGCTATTTATATTTATTTGTTCAATGTATTTGTAACACATATAACTTAGATTTCACAGAATCTTTATTAGGTAAGTATTACTTTCTCAATTTTTATGACCTATTTCTTCTTCCTGCTCCTGGTGATTTATTTTAAAACATATCACGTACCAAAAAAGATAACTGTCCATATATTCACCAATACCATACAGTGAAACATTGCTTTGATCGGGTACCAGAGCTTTTTCAACTAAGATGGCAGAGGTAGTGATGTCGTCTGTAGCCTATCACTTGTCCTGGAAGGAGTTTCTAACAGAGCAAGGCCGAGATACAAGAACAGAAATGCAAATTTTAAGACATTTTAAACAAAATCATAGTCAATCTGATTAGAATTTAAGATTATTTTCCCTAAGATTTCAGACTGATTTGAACTAAAACGTACAGTAAAGGGCAGACTACAATTACCAATAAACTAAAATGAGTAATGCAGTTCCTAGGTTCATTTACAAATGAAACCTTGCAGAAACTTGTATGCAACCACAGCAGCAATGCTTTAATTCATTTGCTTACAAAAAGCTCCCTGCAATATTTAACTAGTCAGTAATTAATAAGCTCAGCTGTACTACATCACAAGTCATGTAGATTGCAGAGGTTGAATCAAATTAATATAATCATGCTGTTATGCATTCAAGGTAATTCCACATTTTAAATAATGTGTGAAGTTATGCTCACCCCATCTTATGATATAGAAGTCTTGAAAGGATGATGAGAAGTTTGGAATAACTTTACCACTCAAAATAAACTAGGACTCTGACATTTAGAAGAGAAGAAGAAAAAAAAAAAAAGGAGGAGAAGATAAAGAAGACAATGACAAAAGTCTGTAAAATCAAAAAAATGGCTTTAAGAAGGTGAGTGGGGGACAAGTATTCACCAATAAAATTGTTCACATCAGGTATAAAACAAAGAAAAGGAAAATGTGTCTTACAGAAAGCACAGGTAAATTACAGAAACTACTGCCGCAGTGTATTTTGGAGGCCAGCAGTAGAAGGGCATTTCCAATAGCCAGTCCCGGAGGACAACTCCTTTGGTACTTCTTAAGCACAGTCATCCTAGTGCAACCTTCTGCTAATTTCTAATGTGCCAGAAGCTCAGGCGTCTAACAAATAAAGAATTATTGCAGTAGCATCCTATTTCTAGCACTTTCCCAAAGCATCATTTGCTAGACAGTAGACATTTGTTCTGACTTATAACCATTCTGCAGCTCTTAAGCATAAACAGGTATTCACTACTACATGCAGAAGCATCACGTTGTAAAGATGACTGTGACTATGCCAGTGAGATAAAGCAAAGGTAATACAGCTATGTCTGTAGTCACATATAGAAATCAGAGTGCCAAATTTACATTAAAAGTCACCAGAACCAGGAGAGGTCAGACAGAGATGAGTGCTCTTGCAGTAAATAAAAATTGTTGTGCCTTCTCTCTTGTCAAACCTGGCTGCCGAATTCTTATTACACATTACAATTACTTCTGAGATCGAATACAGACTTCATGCATTATATTTATTTCACTTCATTTGCATGTTAAATACATAACATTTGCATTTCTACTAAAGCAATGACACAAACTTGTAACTCAAAAGATGTACTTTGATTGGAACTTGTAATTATAACACGTAGCAGAAGTAAGATAAATTCTCAACATACACTGGGAATTTTGTACAAGGGGGCCAGCGCTGCTTCACTGAATCATTTCTAAAGTGCACTGTACAGGAGTGAAAATGAAGAGAAAAGAGAACCACTAACCAAAGGGAGATGGAGAATAGAAAGAGGATTTTGAAAGAAAAAGAAAGTATCCTAAAAAGAAGACTATGTGAAGAAACAATCTCTCAGAAGAGCTCCAATTTTAGACATTCACCTAGCCGACAGGAATTGGATATTTAATCTCTAATAAGTATTGGCATATAAGAAATCAATGCAGTTTTGAAATGTAATTACCAAGCAATTTACATGAAGAACCTTTCAGTATAGGAAATGTATCACTTAGGTAACATTCTTATGCGCATGAACCTTCAAACATTCTCAATTTAAAAGTAGCTTTTAAAAATGCATCATGAAATTGCAAAATATTTACTTTAAAATTATGTTTTACAATTAGATTATGCTCCTGCCTGGGAAAGTAAGAGATGAAGAGGAGAGCAACTCATTCCTCCAAGCTTTTTTCCTCAGCCCTTGAACAAGAGATTTCTACCCGTAATGTGGGCTACACAGAAAAAAACACTCCTGTAAGCTACTGAGCTCAAGGAACATGCAGTGTGCGATCGCCCAGCCTGGAGTCCCACTATCTTTCAACTAACTTTTAGCAGAACTCCTATCCCATCCACTAAGTAAATGTCTTGGAGTCTATACAGTAAAGTTAAGGCAGCAGAATCTGTCAACCTGAAACTTTTGATAAAAAATACAGGAGTGCCTTATAAATTTCCTAAAACACTATTATATTTCATATTAAACAGAGTATAGATATGAAATGCCAGCTATTTAAATTGCTCTGTGCTGTCATTTCACTGGTTGCTGCATTTGCTACAACAATGTTTAAACCCTTCTGGAGAACACGGCTTTCCAGAACGAGCTCCTCTCACGCTGAATGTGCTGCTGTAGTTATGCATCGCCACATCATAAAGTGTAAAAGCAGAAGTTCTAACATGACTTACATACCAATAAAAATATTTGCTAGTAACCAAGGATGTGATACTCCTTGGCAGATGCCTTTTCAGTGCCTCTATATAGGCAGAAGAGGCCAGAAAACTTGGCAGTATTTTAACTTGCATGTTTTATGTACTTCAGGAAGAAATTGCAATGCCTATTGCTCCTATAACTCATTCCATCAAAAATATTTATGTCAGCCATACAAAATTATAACAATACAGCTCTCCTGGAAGAAACCCAAGTCCATGTATTTCAACTGTCACTGGAAAAGTCACTGGAAGGTCCAAAATGACAAAAAGGCAAGACAACAGGTCAGAGAACATATAGCAAAGAGGGTCTGGATACATGTGGTATTATAACAAAGACTGAATACTGAAGAGGGAGAGGTTTGGATTTGGGTTTTGTTGTTGGGGTTTTTTCACTTTGTTAGGTTTTCATTGCAGTACCAAAACTATCATTTTGTTCTGGCAATTCATATTTGTCTTAAAATACCGTATTTTGAATTCTATTTTTGTGATGTGAAAAAACAGAGAAAAATGTGCTATTTGTTAGATGACTTACCTGAGAATTTATACTTTGTACCTTCTAGCCAGAAACTTATAAATATACAACAGCTATAAACAACCAAATCTTGATGTAGCTAAATAAAATTTTTAAAAAGCCAACAGAGACAACTACAAGGAAAATACTAATACTCACCTTACTCCTTTCACATATTGACTTAGCCCCCGAGCATGAACTATATTCTTACTTTTGATAAATAAACATAGCTTCACTGAAACTGTTGGAAAGATGTCTCCTGCATTGTCTGCTGATATATCAAATTGTTATAAACTGTTTATAAATAATTATTTTTTAATTTAGAAATAATTATTGGACACCTCCCCCCCAAATAAAGGATGAGAAAAAAAATCACTTCTGAATATCTGATAGCCTATTGGTCAGGACACTTAGGTAGGAAGCAAAGAACAGGTATGCAGGGACCTGAATTTGTATATTCTATACCTCTAGTGACCTCTCTTCCACCACTCTATTCAGATTTAGGTATGTTTTTCCAAGCAGAAGAACAGATCAAAAGTTCAAAGAAATTCAGAAAGGTTTAGGTTTTCTCCTGACGAAGAACAGGAAACTTTGGAAATGTTTCAAACATTTCACTGAATATAAAAATGCTTTCCCACTCCATCCTAATCCGCAGAAACATTAGCCTCTGTACTCTTTCCTCTAGCACCCATATTTGACTATGGCAAATGTAGGCGATGTCAGGTGTGACGTGACTAAATGGACCAAAGCCTTCTTCCTTAGGCAAAGAAAAATATAATTAACTAATGTTCCCTAATTTTATTGTATGATATCAAGAGGAACTTTTTTTTACATCCCATCAAAAACTTTACAGATATGAAATAAGTACACAGAAGACAAATGGAAACTGCCCACCAGGGTCTGGAAAAGGAAAACCCATTGAAAGAAGTGTGTGAATAAAATTAATGGAGAATATAAAACGCTACAAATCTCAAAGGAGCTACAACACTAAATATGAATATGAAGTATTTCTTTTGCAAAGGTATGAACATGCTAAACTTGATCTACAAAGAGTACCCCAGGAACGTGAGCTTGTAAACCTAAGGATATGAATCACTAAATATTAGAAAGATTAGTATGTAGAAATGTTGTTGAAAGTTTAATTAAATAAAGGCATATATCTTATTGCAGACTTAAGCTGAAGAAAATAAGCAATTTGTCAGGACTATGTCTCTCTATTGATTTTTGTGCAGAACACATTTCTTCCTGTCTTTATTAACTCATTTCCTGGAAATTATTACCTTCAAAGTTAGGAATAAGCAACACTGGAAAGAACTGGAGAGAACCTCAAGAAATCAGTTATTTCATCCCTTCTCATATATTATACATCTGTTATCCCTGGTAGGTGCATGGCTAGCCTATTCTAAAAGTTCTTGAAGTGATGGGAACTCAGGAACCCTTCCAGATCCTCTTCTCCCCATTATTGATGATCATTATCACTAGGGTGGTTTAACAAATGTGAGACCCGATTTTCTGCAATTTTGTTCTGTTACTTCCTGTCCTAGCCACCCTGACATGGAAAACTGATTATTCAATCTTTATTCTTTTTTTTCCTGAAACATCTCATATAATCAAAGACGGGTATCATCTTTATTCCTTGCCCTCCCTATCTTTTCTTTTTGAACCTAAAATATGTCAATTCAATTAATATTCCTTCTTACATCAAATAATCTGGAAAGCTGACTGTCCTTCTTCTGACCTTAATTGTTGACATTTTCTTGAAGAACAAGATCCGCACATAGAAGCTGAAGGCTGCCCAGTGCCAAGGAGGGAGTAGCCTGCCCAATGTTGAGAGGAAGAGACAATTCCTTCCCTTGTATTGCAGGTAAGTGTATGCTGCAATGCAGTTTTTGATTTTTCTCTTGAAGGATAATGTGTTATTAACACATGTTCAACTTCTGATTTCTAATAACTCTTAAAACCCTTCTGCAGAACTGCTGCCTAGCTAGCTCGTCCCAGACTTCTCTGTGCACTTCTGAACCCACTGCTTAGAACTGAATTTAAAAAATCCTCCTTTCTCGTTGTTTTCTGTACTTTCTGTATCAAAAAAATGTTCAGCAATGCAACTTACTTCACAGTCAGGGTCCTGCTGCACTCCCTTCCCAACAGATACTCAGGCGGTTCAAACCTCCAGTGAGCTAAGAATCCCATGCTGTGAAGGATGCTATTAAAATTTTAGGTTCTTTCCATCCAAAAAAAAAAAAAAAAAAAAAAAAAAAAAAAATTCCAAAACCTTCTTCCTCTTCCTTATCTGTCTAGTTCTATAGTCTCTGGTAGATCTTTACATGGCATTCTATTTCTTTTCCCCAGAGACTTTAAATATATCTATATCCTCCACAATACTACCAAGGCAATGTCCTCCCTCTTTTCTTCCTAGTATTTACTAAACTTCCTATTTTCCTGTATTTCCTGAACAAGCTTACATTCCTACTCCAATCATGGAAATTATTCCACAATATCCATTACAATTTTGGTCAAGTATTAAGATGCCTAAATTTTCTTGTTTATTGCCCATATATCTTGCACATATATCTTGTATGCAGACACTTAAAATCTGCAGCTTTGTCTTCTTCCATCCTTTAATTCATGCTGTGAATAACCCAACACCTTCTGGTTTCAGGATCTTTGAGTGTTTTTCACATTGGTCTGTGGGGTTTTGTTACCCTCCTGTCAATCTTGGGAGTAAACTTAATTTTCTTACTCTTTTTCAAGAGATATACTCTAACCTCAGTCTAAATCTCACAACATATCATTGCAAGGCTGAGTTATCAGGGTGGCCTGGTGAAACCATCTCTGTGGGATGCATCCTTTACTACTACAAAATTAATGCAACTTGCACAGATATACCTTTAGTAATACTTTTTGCTTTGAAATTTTATTTACCAAGAGAATTCTTCTTTAAAAAAAAAAAATGTTTATCCAGACAAAGTTTGACAGAGCAACGCAGGAGTTTTCCTCTAAGTGTTAAATTAGAGCTTCCAAATGAAAGGGTTGGATGAAAATCCAGCTGTGCCCCTCAGATCAGCTAAATGCTTCTGTAGTCATTATACAAGATTGATGAGAACCTCCTTGACAGATCCTCCTTGATTTGGACAACTGAAGTTAACAGGGCTTATACTCAGATTATTCTCACAGCGCTAAATAAATACAAGCTTTTTAATTGCTTATTATGTTTTAATGACCAAGTTGATCGTGTTTTGGTTTAATTGTTTTTCTTCATATTTGACCTTTTTTAACACTTCCTTCCACTTCCAATTCCATATATATATATTTATTTCTAACTGCTCCTCATGGGTTTTAGCCCTGTTAGATGTTCCAAAAAACAAATGTTCATAATGTTGAAGCTCTTGTAGCAATGAACATACATTGGATTGCAGTTGCTATCTTAGTTATGCTCTCAGGCTAAACATTTGTTTTGCTCTCAGGCTAGTAAAGCCTTTCTAGCCAAATATCCTTTTGAAACAAAAGGCGATTACTAAAACTACCACTGCACTGTCTTCCTATTACTCCTGAGCATTACTATTGAAGACCGAGGTGGCATTTGGTTGGGGCACTGTCTGTCTGGTGAACTTTAAAACATATTCAAAGACATATCAAGTATGGCAGCTAGTTACAGAGTCACCAAGACTTTTACTTTTACAAAAACAAGCACACAATAGTATATTTAGTATTTTTCTAATCAGGAAAACAATGGTTTTTATTTTCCCTAATTTGAAATTAGTGAGTTTTAATATTTTCTTCAGGGAAATCAAAGTTGATTAGACTTTCAGAACTAGCTTCAAGCAGTGTAGCTGCATGCCTTTCAAAATCTCACCTGACACAGAGAAATCAGTGAATTGTGCATATATACTCAAAGAGAATAACAGAGACTGTTCCATAGAGTAATTCCATTACATATATCATGCCCTATAAACACACTAAACCATAGTCAAATTAATGTAGCTGTTGTTTGGTAGTTTTCATTTTCTCTCCCAGGAAACAGTCAAATATTATTTTTTCTAATTCTAGGTAAACGTCTCAGACTGTAAATTTTTGCATCAGCAACTACCTACTTATCTTGCCTGCAAAACACCCAGTGTAGTGAGTTTGAAAAATTAGAAAGGCCTTAGAAAATACTCGAATTGGAAAACTGTAAAACAATGACCAAATAAAATAAAAGTTTAATCAACTCAGTTTCCCAGGATAGAGACTAAAAAGTGTCACAACAATGTTGCAGAAGTATAAATACAAGAAGAGGAAATTTGAATGAAGAGGCTTTTACATGTTGTAAGAATAAAAGAGTTAGGAAGGCTGGCTAGAACCTGACCTGTTAGTGAGGACGAAGAAAAAGTGGGGGTTTTTTTTAAGAACAAAGAGAGTAAATATTTGAAAATGTACACACTCTCTAAATCAAGTTTGGATGACTTTCTACAATACAAGCCCGAGTTCAGTTAGACGTTTTCGGCTTGGTGCAGGAGCTGCTGGAAGCGATTCTCTAGTATGCATTATGCAGCAGGCCGAGCTTTAAAATCTACCGAGAAAATGTTTGGGCCAAACTAGCAGCTTATGCACACTGATATAACTTTTTAAAAGCCAGTTGAGTTGTATTGATTTACACCAGCTTCTGATCTTGCCCTTGGAATATAATTTACTGCTGTCATTACGCAGTAACAGCCAGGCCCTGCCTGTTTTCCACACCGTAATAAGAGCAGCTGTCTTTGCAGTTTGGGGCCTGATCCAATTACACTCAACGGGAAAACTCCTATTTAGTGCAGGCACACAATTAGAAGGTTACAAATTGGTCACAAATAAATTCAGACTGGAAATTAAAACTATTCCATCCGAGATTGTTCTTTAGCTATCTGGTACAATGCTGGAGTAGCCTTGCAAACAGATTAACAAGTCAAGGAACGTGTTAAAATTAAGACTGAAAATAGGGAAAGGACTGTGCAACAAACAGAAAAACAGATATGCAGGTAACGATACTTCTGCAGTACCGTCCCGGTCCCCGGTGATGTGTAGCTCAATGACAACACCCAGCTGAGGCAGAAAGGAGTGGGACGTGGGTGCCTGATGGCGTGGTATCTCTCGGAGGATTCGAAAGGAACCTGTAGTTCTGTTGCTTCATAACACATTTAGGTGTCATTAATCCTCCTGTTGGGTTTTGTAGGCATCAGAAAGGTGCAGGGAGAGCCTTCAAGGTGTGGATTAGCTAGGTTCATGAGTGTTTGTAACCTTCCTGGGGCCTGGAAAGTGGCTGTGATCCGAGGCAGAAAGCAGGAGGGGTTCTCCCTGTAAAAAAATGAGATGAGCTGCGTGTGTGCTTTGGGGTCTTGCTCACTTTCTCAAGGTCAAACCAGTTGCTAGATTTTATGTCATCGGGAATTGCTTTCCCCAGGTCAGACTGACAGGTACTGTTTGGGTTTTTTCTCTTTTCCTTTCACTTTGTAAGATCTGAATTTTCTTTAACAAACTACCTTGCCACTTAAGATTTTGGTGAAATGCTTGATCTTGTCTCTTCCTCTGGAGCATTCTGGTTATGATTTTTCGCTTTTTAGCACATTGTAAGCAATTTTTAGGGAGCTGGGAAGTGTTCTGTTACATGGTGGATTATGCCATACTCTTTTCTGAACCAGATACCTACTGTAGAGTTTCCTCCAGCTGTGGTACAACTGATGAAATAAAAGTGAGCCCATTTAGTCCTGTCTTCCTATTTATGTTGTCTGTTGTTGAACACAGAGTATTTTATTTCTGCTTTTATTCCTGTCTTTTTTTTTTAATCCTGTCTTTAAACATTCTGGTATATCTTTGAAACAAGACGAGCACAGTCAGATACAGCCTCTGCGAAAGGAGCGGGAGGTATCCTGATCCCAGGTAAGGCCAAGGCTTTTCTATATTTGACTTGCTTATTATTCTACCACCTCAAACATTACTGTTATTTCTGTCACACAAAAACAGAAGCTGAAACACTTCAAGAGCAGTATCAGTGCCTGCCCAGAGACAGCTCTTTTGGTAGAAAAGCAAAAGGTCTGTGGTGAAAGTATATAATTAAGATACCGGAGATAAATTTCATCTGACTAAATACAGATATTTACAATAAGCAATTTTTTTATATCCAAAAATATATGCCTACGTATAAGTCAGAGCAATACTGACATGAAAGTGCCCTTCCACTAAAGGAGGAATCCGAGGTGATAAACTCAGATATAGACATTAGCACTACAGACACTGAAAGTTAGATTAGGTACATCTAATCCTAATTTCCATTACTGATCACTTTAGGAGATATCAATATAATACACTCTGCTTAATGCTCCTGTTCCTTGTTTTTCCAGATTATAGTGTCTGATGTTGAAAATAAATAATAATGCTGACAGCTATCTGTGTAGGAATCTTGCAAGGATGGGAGGATCACCAAGGTGCATACGTGGATTACCCTGAGGTTCTTTACAGCTTGCCGTGCCTTAAGAAACATGACCTAAAGAATAGCAATATATAAGGAGTACTGTTCTTTTCTTGTGAAGTACCAGTCACTTGAGGAAAAAGTCGCTCTGCAGAACTTAGAACAATTTGAAGTTACCAAGCTGAAGTTGGGTACCAGTAAATAGCAACAGCAAACAGCATCTTTGAATTTCTCTTCATATCCTGTCAGGCACACACAGCACACACTAGAAATAACTTAAAGTCTATGTTACTATACATAAGACATGCAAAACTTCAAACATATGTGACTTAAAGTGCTTAAATGGCAGGCACTCTAGACTGTGCATATATTTATTAATAATATAGAAAAATACACCACTTGATAAATTTTTCACATTACTCCTGTAGAAAATTGCCAGTTTGAAGTAATGTTACACTTATAGACAAGAAGTAACGAAGAATTATTTCTCTCTGTTTCATCTTTGTATGTAAGAAGAGCTCACACAAAAACACATCCTGTTTTTACTCATTAGGTATAATTTTACACCAATTTTTCATATAAAAGAATATTATAGACATACATGCACATCTTGGTGAGATCTCTTCAATTCCTCAAGTACCTATGTTATCAGCAGTACAACTGCTACCCTTCAGAGAGCTTTCCATTCATTATATAATAGGTAAATGTGGCTGATTCCAGTTGTTTCTATGGTTTGATTTCAGTGGTAAGGGTTTATTCAGCAAAGTATTTAAGCCTGTGTTCAATTTACAGCAATTGGGTAGTCCTAATATATCCTGCAAATTAGGCACCTGTCTACATCAGTGGGAATTAGTGATATGCCCAAATGTTTTTTTGGAATCAAAGCTTAAATTTGAGGATGCTTATCCTACTAGTGAAATTTCAATAGGAGTCTCAGCAATGATTGGATAAAAACTATTGATTCTGGTCACAGGACTTCACACAGTTTTAAAATTTTCTGTATGTATTTCCAAATTTGACTTAATAAACAACCACAAAAAAAAAAAAGCAGACTGTGAAAAAAATAAGATAATATAAGGTGGAAATCAAACTTACTCTAGTTTTATGTCCTAACATCTCATTTTAATTGCGATCAGATCACAGACTTTTCTGGGCAAACTGAAAACCAGCCTACAAAACAATGAAAATGCTGAAAATTATCCAAAGTCAAAGGTTAACTTCTTGCACTAAGACAAAAGGAGATGACAGTTCAACAAATACAGTTAATCATGTAGAATTTAAAAGTAAAAATGACAGTGCACATATTGACCAAGAAATATGTAGTACTTAGGTTCTGAAAAACCTTGATGGCTTGTGCATGCTCTTTTCATAAAGAATGGCTTGTCTCTGGGAATCAGAGAGATGGTAGGGATAGTCCCATCAAAATCAAGAGAAAGTTCTGACTGCTATGCGTATGAATACTGTATCACAGTGATAAACACAATTTTCCTCCAAAATACATAGGTTTTTAAGTTTGGATAAAACATACTTCAGCTAAGTAACAAGGTGTACATAAAATTTGTCAGCCAAAGCTCCTATGGCAGAACAGCACAGGAATTTGTATTCTCTACTTTGAAGACTGTGCTCCTAAAAGGGTGCAGCCATGTAATACGGAGCAGGAAAGGACGGGTACAGTGCTGGCTGCCACACCTGCTAGTTCCATTTCTACTTTTTTTAAGCCTGGATAATGGAAGAGGTAAGTGTCATATCTCAGTCGATTGGAGCACAAAGAGTCCCCAGATGCAATGCAAAATACTGCATCCTTTCTGTGCCCAGCTGATGGTGTCTGAATTTAGTGCAACTTCCCCCTTGAGAATCTGCTGCATTTTTTATGGTTTTAAGCCTGTGTTGACCAAGATGGAAGTATTTATACAGAAATTATGGAAAGAAGATGAAGAGAGGCGCTGAAAGATGAAGAGGAAAAGGAAAAATTAATGAGACAGTAGAAGTGCAAGAGGAAGAAAATGCTTGGAATATGTGACCATTCAGAAGCTTCAAAATAATTGTAAAAGGCAATCCTAAACATATCACCCAGCTTTTGGCTGTCTGCTGAAAGCAACATTTTGCTTAATCATATACCCAGAGAAAACAGTTCTAGCCGTACATTACAGCTTCTTTCTATTGCTATAATGTGAAATCCCAGATTATTATTTTTAATAAACCCTAGTGAGGTAAATGAAAAGCAGAACATGTAGCCCTATCCTGAGATATATCAGTTCAACTTACCTCGTAATCTTTGCTAATATGTGACATTCTGAAAGCTCAGGGTTTATCCAAGCTCTGCATACCAGTGACTTAAAGGCAGTTTACCATTCAATTAAAGGCATCTACCATTAAATAAAGATTGATCAACCACCCCTATATCATGTTCCCATGTGTTAACTTCAGTTATATATCATCTCTGATTCAAGTTCAGATGAAATATTTCCAAACTTTGGGGACATTCACATCCTGTGGGACATGGAGGTAGACGCAAATCAATTCTGGTCTTTGGGTGGCCAAAATCTGAACCTTGCTTTTACATTTACATTTCTATAATTGCAGTCCTGCCTGAGTGTTGATGGTCCATCAAAATTATCCACCACCAGGTATAGAACACCATACCTTGGGTTTACTCGTCTGATCAAGCTAGTCCCCTTTTACAGCTTCTACAGCTGCTATAGAAATGCAGGTGTACTAAAGGTTAACATGATAGCATGGAGCATGACAGCAATGACTGTTTTAAGGTGATGCATCTGTACATATGTTTCTAAGAGGAAAAATATGCCCTATCAATTCTGTTACTGTGGGTATCAGTCACAGGGAAGAAAGACTCCAACTATTATTTGATGATATTTTATTATTTGATGATTTTTTACTTCCCTTAAGAAAAAAAAAAATCACTAAAATTTGAGGATGTGTGTATATGGAAATATATTCTTTACACTTCCAATAAGCAAAACACTATAGTAGACTTAATTATTAAAATATGATTGCTTCCCCTGTCTTCCTCTGGTACGATCATCTGGAAAGATCAATTAGTGGGAGCATCAATAGAATTTGCAAAAGTGAGTAGAGAATCAACTCTTACAAATACATGGACATGCAGCATAATGTTTTCTGTTGTATGACCTAAGATAAAATCACGCATCTAATATTTTGCCACATTAATGTTATTAATGACAGATTTATTTTGCTTTATGGTACTTCCAGAAGATCTAGCTGACAAAGGAGGTTCACTGGACAGCACATTCTACAAACAGGTAGCATGAAACATTCTGATCCCAGAAGGGTTTGCACTTTAAGGGGGCAGAAGGAGGAGAAGATAAGAACTAAAGTGCTTTGCTCAAGATGGCACAGCGAGGTCTGGAACCGCTGAACTACAGTGCCACCTTCCTAGGAGTCTCCCTGGGTTCATAATGCAGATTGATGATACATACATTTTTCCATTCTTCAAGTCAAAAGTAACACATTCTTTATATTCTTCGTTATGTTTCTGGACTGTCAAAATCTTCTGGTCAGAGAAATAGATCAGAAATAAAGGGACAACATGTTTTATGTCAACAGTTTAAGTATTGACAAGACATCACTCTAGCATGTTTTTAAAAGAACTATCACTGTAAGTCTAGCTTGATTCCTTGAAGAAATATAGGAAAGAAGAACAATTTTTCTGCAGTCAATAAATCTAAGATTAGTTAGTAAATTTAGAATCAGAACTTCAGTTGCTTGTGCTGTAGCTGTAATTTACTTTTCATAAAACTACATGGGAACTGCTTAAAAAAAAAATCAAACTTTAAAAAATCCTATTGGTCGTTATGCATCCTGCCTCAGCCACACACAATAGCAAATACTTACAATGAGAATAGCTCCACTGGAGCAATACTAATACATTTGCCACAGCTCCCACTCTGTCATTATGCACAGGAGCCTGTGCTTATCCCTTTTTAAATTGGAGACTCTTTTAACCAGGAATCCCCAGGATGAAACTGAACCATTTTCCTCACGGCAAAACAAATCCTTCTCTGGTGAATTTTGTTATTGTTTATTGTTACAGTGTTTTATCAGCACTAAACTGTATGAAAGCTTCAATTAGTTCTTGATGAATGATCCCATAAAATCATGTAGTTTCATTTCCCCTGCCACCAGATATTTCACTGAGTGTTATTAAATGAAATATAATTGGGACGGGATTCAGGAAACTTAGAGTCTTCTTATTTTCCTTTTGGGCTTGAACATTAGAGTGTGCCTCAAATATTTCATTTTTTAAAGGTGATGGCTCTTTGTTTTAAACTGAGAAATGCTCTGCACTTCACAACTATTGTTTAAGGCTGCTATGCTATAAGCAGTTAACACAAGAGTAGGAAAATACAGGTATTACAGCCATTTTCTGCACCATTCTCCTCTACCAGTAGCTTTGTAAATTTTGCATTAGGAAGACTATGTAAAGTTCACTGGAAAAAAAAATTCTTCCCACCTCCTGTGAATAACCACATTGCATTTGTCTCTGTTGTAACTCCATTGAATGCAGCATAATTACAGTAAGAATGAATATAGCTGTTTCTTACTATACATTTAAATTCTGTTTCTTATGACTAATATGCTGTATTTTGGGACACAGAGTTTGCTTCAGCAGGATCCAGAGAACAAATGTTTTCAGCAAGTAATTTAAAATTTCTTTTTAAAGGAGAGATTCAGATACACTACTGCTAATTTTGTCCTTTTTCTTAGGCTTCACATCCAAAAAGAGATTTTGCAGAGCAGTAGCATTAGTTACATCAGTGTCTACATTCACATTTCTGATATCTGGACTCATCTGTGGGGCTATGCTTCAACGAGACTCCACGAGAGCTTTACAGCAATGGAAAGCCTCCTCTGAAGATAGTTATCTTTTTTTTATCAAATTCTCCCACCTGGCCTAAATGCTAGCAAAAAAAGTTAGTAAAAGATTGTCACATCTGGATGGAAGGACTAACTGTCAGATCTCGTAATGAAAGGAAATTCCTCCAACTAGTTAAAGACTCATTGCAGCTTGCCCAGAGCTATCAAAGTATCCTTTGACTTGGCTATTTGCTTCTTTTCCTATGTTGCAAGTGGATTTACCCAATGGTGCTCCTGGGTATACACACTGCTGCAACTATCAGTGCTTCACAGCAAAATACAGTTAGTCTGCTGAGTGGGATAAATGTGTTTATTGGTATCAGACCCAAACATCACCCACCGGATACATCTGAGTAACTTCCAAACAGAAAATGCTATTTTCAGTCAGGAAAAAAATGACAAATATCAGACTATTCTATCATCAAAGAAGTGTAAAGATATTTATCATTTACTGCTAAAGATTTTTTTCCCTTCATGTGGCAGAAGATGAGGCTACTATCAGGCATCATATTCTTGGCACACATTTTTGGATCAGTTCAGAAGCAGGAAATCAAACCATCAAACATCACTAGACGCAAGATACGAAAGGTTCAGATTTTACTGTTGCATTAGAAACCATAAATCATATGGCATTGTGAAAGAAAAGAAGCTAATAAATACATGAATGGAGCATGATATTTTTGCTTCTACAGGATTATTCCTATCAATTTTTCAACAAGTCAGAAATTTTACTAAGAAAGATCTGTGTTTGGGGCATACATTCACAGCCCCTAGGGGGTCAGGAAGAATTCTTCCCTTCATGGTTGCATTATTGACTGACGAGGCAAAAGCCTGCAAAAACACCCCTTCTTCTGATTTGGGACTCAGGAGAACTGACTTCAGATACTGGCTTTGATACAGGCACCTTCCGTCAGGCAAGCCCTTCTCCATCTCAGCAAAACACGGCTCTTCGGCTTCCCAACAACCCGTGATAAATTCACTCCTGCCTGAAGGACATGCCTGCATTCATATCTGGAAAGGTACCCAAGGATGCTCCTGAGTAGCCCAAGCCACCTCAGCACCCCTCCCCTCCTGGCCAGCGTGGCAGCTGGCCTCTTTGCCCAACTTATCTGAGCATTCATGGCATGCCTGGAAGGTAAGTCTGGCAATTGGTAATGACTTTAGTGTCTACAATAGCTATTCCTACCTAACAAAATACCAGAATACAAGGGGAGCAGGGGGAGAAACCCAAAACCTTGAATATTTATTAAAGAAAGGACCTCTTGAAAGAACATACCCAGCAATGGTACAAAAGAGATAAATGTGCTTCTTGACAGAATATTTGGACTCCCAGTTAACCAGCAGTATAAGTGGATAAATGTGCTTGGAGAATATTTCTTCACAACTCTCGAAGAATACTTTGAGTTCCAGACATCAAAAGAGCCACAAAAGCCAAGTGTTATTGGTGTATTATATTGAGATCAGTTATAAATAAAACAAGAAAAAGGAAAATAGCAGAGTCAAATTGTTTTCCTCTGTTATTCTTTTCTTTTTATCAATATTTGTTTTTAAAAGTAAGAGAGTTCTACAGGGCTCTGGTTAAATAAGACCCTTTCTGTAATTATAAATGTACACATGTAAGAGTCCTTTAAAAGGAAAATAACAGCCTACTGGGTATTCGGGAGAAAGGGCTTGTTCTCTTACAAATTTTCACAGTGCTCTGGGAGTTAGTCCTCCGAGGATTCATAGTGCTGGTGGGCTCCCACTTTAAAGAACTTCAGATTGCTGAGGGTGGTGTTTCCCCTTTGAAGACTGTTACATTTTTTAACAGATCCTCCTTTGAAGATATTCATATCTGTGGGGTTCTCCAAAAGAGTTGGGGGGAAAGTCCCCTGTTGATGCTATTTACCAGGTTAGAATTGCAAACCTGGGAAAAATAGCTGATCCCTGAGAGGAGGATGCTCTTTTTGAAGCAGTTCAGATGGTTTCAGCAGGCTTTGCTTCTGAAGTTCTCATTGCTAGAAGGTGTCTGGCTTTAAAACTTTGTATCGTAGACAATGTCACAGCAATACTATGGAGAAAGTAGCATTAATTTTTTTAAGGAAATATGAAATACACTGCCATGAAAGCCTTTTTAAAGATACACAACCTGTTTGCTTGTTTGATAAATATATAATTTGCTCTAAGTGTAAGGATTGTGCTCTCTCTGTTACAATAACCTCAGCAGAAAGGTTCTTAACATGCAAAGTCTCTGATACACAACATTTTGACAACTTAAAAAAATTCTACTTTTTTAAACAAACTGTGCTGACAATTGTCTAGTTCACATTTTGACTTTGGACCACCTGAATAGTCCTTTCGTCGAAGTAAAATGTAAAGATTAGCATTGTTAGGATACTCCTAATACGAACTGTTTTCCTAGAAAAATCTTTTAAAACACATACCATCCCAAGAGAGGGATGATAGAAGGTAATAGAATAGTGAGGAGGCACTCTGTAAAATTTCTAAATGGAAGGAAGGAATACTGTATGACCAAAATCTTTTAAAAAACATGCATGTTTTGAAAAGCTTTTTGTGAAGCATGAGAAAAATGTTTTCTCCTCCATGGTATTTCTAACAAAAGGCTTACAAGTTAACCAAAGTCAAAATAAAAAGCTAGCTCTGCTTATTTGTTTTAAAACACTGCACTTATTATTACAAGCAGTCTACGGACGTATTCTGTACCAAGGCCATCATAACTGAAGACAGTCTTTCTGCTGAGATTCCTAGTGCATGGATATAGCACAACTAGACTTGGATTAAACAGAGATACAGGGCAAGTTGATGCAAAGCCAAAGCAAGCTGTTGGCTGTTGGAGGGAAGCGAACAGAACACCAGCATTGATGGCCGTTCTTTCAGAAGACAAATAAGGCATGTCTGGAGTTTCTGCCCATTTTCTCAAGTAGGCTTCAGAGGGGAAGACTGAAGACCATAGGGCAAAATCTTTTCCTTACATAAGTGTGTCTTCAGCTCCTCAGAAGCATATAGATTATAAAACCCCTCAGTTTTCAAGAAGTCATCTAAATATACATTGCAGCAAATTGCACTGGCCTTTCAACAATGAAGAGCTATGTTGTTTCTGTGAGAACTTGAATCTGGTATTCCAAGGAGTTTAATAATATCAAAGGAAATTTAAATAAATTTCACTGTTTTCTATAACTAATGGTAAAGTAGATTTTGCAGGAATGTTCTGGTGTGGGCACTCCAGTCATTACATCCTGTCATATGTAAAGGCATGAAAGTACATGTACACACATACAGAAAGAACACTTAAACAACAAAGAACAACACTGACTCCTTCATATTTTAACAACTATAATCTTATGTAGACCTACTGTTGATCTACAACTCTGGTGGGGTATTTGCGGTTAGAGAAGTACAATTTCTTGCATTGAAATAAAAGAACAGAGAGGAGAAAAGACCTGTAAATGGTTTCCCAAGTAACCTTGTGTATTTGTCTTAGCTTTAAAACACATCAAGCAAATAGCGTTAGATGGTGAACACACAGAAAAGCCAAAACAAAAAAAGAAACCCCCAACAGCATAGTATATACTGATTAATGGATGCTATAGATATCTTACTGCTCTGTCTGCTTGGTTAGCTTTGTTTCAAATCTGATACAGATCTCATACTGCACAGCCGATCCTGAAATAGTCCGTGTTCCTTTAAATTCAGGCAATGCATCACTTTCTATTACCCTGTGTCACATCAGTCTATGACTGTAAAGGATGAGTTATGTGGACACGAACCAGCATGAGGGCCCAGTTCAGACAAATCTGAGATTTCATGAGAAAGTCAAATGTTCACATAGACAAATTCTTTCTTTTTTATTATAGCACTCATTGTTTATGTAGAAAAATTTAGAAAGGAAATTATTTGCTGCCTTATATGTTACAGTCCACTATGGGTTCTTTTTTTAGGACAGAGAGTCCTTGGAAAGCATTTTCCCAGTAGCCATTAAAGTTACACAGCACCCAGCTTCCACTGGAAAAGAGAAACCATTTACCCAATCTTCTTTAGTTCTTAGTTCAATACTCAGAAACAGATGATGGCAGCTTTGTAGAATGACCTCCTTGGTATTGAAGAGCTTTGTTACCATTTATACCAACATCCCTCAGCATTTTTCTTGTGTTGCAAAGAGGCATTAAAGTGGGTGCGCTGACAAGAAGGTTTAGCGGAAAAGAATCTCTCAAGGTTGTGGTCCGCACTAACCTTTTGTGCTAGACCAGCATGCAGTTAAGCCCAAACTTCCTTAGAATCAATGTAGCTTTATGTATTAGCCCAAACACTGGCTTTAGGCTACAGCACATAGACCAAGTCTCCAGGAAGGGAAGCTAAAGACACAGACTGTCCAGCAGGATGGACCCAAATGTCTCCAGCTCTTTACACTGGAACTCCACCACCCATAGCAAACAAGATAAATAACATTACAGACTCATAATGTAAAGTCTAGAAAGACTTTTCATATTCTGATCATCAAGCACAGGAATTCCCTTCTGCTGTCATCCTTACCTACTGTATTTATTAACATTATACCTTCAAAAATGGAATTTTGGACCCCATGAAAAAGCACTCAGAAAGAGTAAGGGAACATAAATTTGATAATAATGAAGTGTGAGTAGAATAATCACTCTTCTAGGAAATCACTGACTTCAGAAAGACCAGCAAACCTACATCAAACACTACAGCAAACTCACACACATATCTCAGCGGAGAAAAGGGAGAGGAAGCAAAGGAAAAATGCTACAGGAGCACAGTATGGGTGGCTCCCCAGGAGCCCTGCTGCTCCACTGAACAGTGAAGGCTGAGCTGGAAGTGCAACATGTGTCCAAGATGCCAACACTGTTGATCCCAGCAGTCTTTCCCGGTTTTCTTTCTCATCTTGCCATAGATCTGATTTTCCAGTACTGTCTTCTGTGAGGACAGCCTAACTGCATTTCTTGCAGCATAACCCCAGCATGGGAACCATACCTGAACTGTTCACAACCCAAATATGTCTCAGGGACCAGCGCTCACCACCGCTGTGTTACAATGCAAACAAAACTGCAGTCTGTCTGTGTTACAAGGCTACAAGGCTAAATTCTTTAATGTTCACAAAATGCCTCAAGATTAGAGAGCAGAAATCAGTGGAGTTCACACAGCAGAAAAAAGATGAACTACTAGCTTCAAAAATGAGTCTCCTGCATACAAAGTGACCACACCCAACTCTTTGGTATCATGAACATACATTCAAAAAGCAAAAAGGATAGGCTTTTGCCCTTGGTTTCCTAGGCAAAGCTAAAAATAATAATGTAGAAGCAAACTCTTCCAGAATATTTCTATCTTGCAAGGGAGATGTGCACGATGAACATCAGCTAGACCAGAATTAATGTCTTTTGGCCATCTTTAACTGCCTTGCCAGGCTTTCTAAAAAGATTCTTTTGTTTAAAGGTGTAGTTTTTGTATGAATCTCGATGTTAATATTTGCAAACTTGAGAAAAATGGAAACATTCTCTAAAAGGCTTTCTCCCTTCCCATAACAGCAAAATAAAAATTGGGACATCAATGATTGGAGCATTTGTATTTAAAAATCTATAAATGACCTTTTCAGCAATATCTCCTGGGTCCAGTTTTTCTGGGGCTTTGCTTCATATCAGTTTCATTCACTGCAAAGAGGTCATGCTTACTGTTTCACAGTAAATACCTCTGAGTGTATCCTTCAGTAATGCTGATTGTTATAATTTTGAGAAATTATTTCATATCTTATTTACAAACATACATCTTACTAACCCAGGGATAGTGAGATATAGAAGACACCAGTGTTACTGGTGCAGCTGAAGGGTACTGCTGAGTCCAGGTGAGTGGTCCTTTGTGGCTAATTTTTTGTTCTGAAAAAACCTGCAAGGAGCTGACAGCTAAGTAGTCATATGGCAGCATTGCTGTGTAAAAGGTACTTGGGTTAATTTTTTAGGTTTTTATCTGAAACTGTCTTGTTCCTGAAAAAAAAAAAAAAAAGGAGAAATGGGAAGCTGGATCCTTTTGAATAGAAACTGTAAATGAAATGGCAGCACTAAGTAGGATGTAATAAATCCCAACCCACTCATGTAACATAGAACCAGCAAACTGGCAAACTCGTTCTCCTCATGTCATGTCTTTCTTAACCAAGTAAATAGTAATGAAGAGTTTGGCGGCATTTAGCACTACCAAACACCCTACATAATTTGCCACCTAGCCAAACTTGGCTGCCTCCTAATTTGAAACTGGATTTATGAGACAACCTCCTCAACAGACCTTGCTTCTCTCCAGGAGCTCAAGAGCCCACTGCCAGGGGTGGGTGTTCTGAACAAACAAATGTCAGCATGCAACAGGGTGGCAATAGCTTCACATGCATTTACCTGCTTTTCATCACTTTGTATCATACAGTCCAATTCTATTTACATTAGTTTTTATTTTAGTTGAAATAAGGCTTCATTGATGCATCTTAACCGCGTTATTCAACACCCACCAACTCACTGACAATTGCACATCAATACATTTTAGTTAAGCATCTGTCTCCTCATTTGCTTCCTTGTCAAATTTGCAATTTATGTCTGCATAACTTTTCACTCTGTAGTTGCACTCTGCATGAAACAGGTAGAGAATACACAGAAAAACGCTACACTTGTTCTTCAGAGCAAATATGTAGTGCAAGTTCATGCTGTGAAGATCTGAAAAGTTCTTTAGGGTTACACATAGGTGTGAAAACGGTTGTGATACTCTGTTGAAGCCATAGCCTTAGCTAGGCAACAATTAAATCATTTAAAAAAAAAAAGAAAAAGGCAACATGAAGCCCTTGTATTGAGAAAGGAGGCTTTCATATTGGTGAAAAGGGGGGTGTTTTAAAAGAGAAATAGAGAAAATAAAATTTCCAAAGTAAGTGCTTTATTCTGAAGTTGAATATTTTGTTGCTAAAGCATCTTTCCTTTGTATACCCCCAACTCACACCCCTCCACTGCCCCCTTCCCAGAAGAAATGAGGCTTTTTCTCAAGTTTATATCAAACAAAAAGATATTTTCTTGTGGCAGCTGAAAAGCTTACTATCCAAATCCTGAATATTTTATAGAAAATAAAATGATATTTATTTTTAAGTGCATTCTACCTTCAACACAACTGCATCCTCACAACAAATCTATTGCGTTGTCCTGACATAGTTACTGCAAAGGTTTTTCCTTTGCTGTCCCAAGGGCCCAATTGATTTATCTGCCAGAAGCCTAAAGCCCCAAAATAAGATAGCTTTGAGTTTACAGAGGTCATTTTTCATTGTCTAAATAAAAATTTCTAAACAAAAATCTCTCATCCTGTTAACCGCAGGGTCCTTATCTCCCCAGAGGCTACAGAAACCTGAGAGAAGCCATTTCAATTCTTTTATGAAGAAAGATAAAAGCAAGTTTTCGATTAGAAAGCCAAGGAAAGCCTTCTTATTAAATGGTGGTAACAGTAACTAGTCGAAAAGGCAAAACCGTTCAAGGAAGGGGGGAAAAAGGGAAATCATTATGCATGAAGCAAACACTATACATGAGGCTGCCAAGGCAATCTGAGGCAGTGACATTCGGGAAGAGAAGGGAAGTTCACAGGCCTTTGTAACTAGTTATAGTTCATTCCCGTCTATTTAAAAAACCTGTTTTATCAGGCATGTTTTCTTAATTGTGTGTCCATAGCTTTATCAACCGGTATTAATGGCGTGTTAGAGTAATTATGTATTCAGGCCCACTTTCCCTTGATCTGTCATCATTCAAAGCACTTACACAGCGCTGGCTGGGTTTTGAGATGGCATGTGATTCCAGCCCTGGAATAATAGATTCTGCAATGCTAAGCTAAAAGTGAAATTATTAGAACTTACTTCATATTCCAAGTTATGATAAAGTGAGATAAACAGAGACATTAATGGTGATGCCCTGGGAAATTATCCAGACCTCTGAAAGCAAAAGGTTTTTGCTGTTTGGAAAAAATCCTCAGCGTATAAGGCTGAAGTACCCTATTAGTGTTTTCCTTTCTCCTTCCTACATAACAGAAGAGAAATGAAACAGCATTTAGGACACTATGTTAATGTTCAGGATGCCAGCTCTAAATATCTAACCTACCATTTAAAATCCAAAGTTGAAAAACCCACCTATAATTCCTTACGAGGAAAAAAAATCCACGAAAGGTTTTGAGAGCTGTGTGCCCTTAATGAGGGTAGGCATTCAGAACTCTTTGTCTCTCAGCATTTAAGATTTTCTCCTGCACTAAATTATATCCCTAAATGTCTAGGTGAAATCCATACAGAAATGAGGATGATACAGTCACATCTCTCTCCAGCACTACAAAAATCCACCCTTGGATTTACCTGTGATTGTCACCAGTAAAACATGCCAGCTAACACTGTCTGCAGTCATGGCATACTGATAGACAGCAGTTTTTCTTAATCTCTTATTTCCTGAAAACAAGTTAGAAAATAACCTGAAGTGGATTTCTCCACCCCTTCCCACTTGTTCCCAGTACATCTTTGAGCATGATGCATTTTTAAAATGGTGAGAATATTCTTGCCTATCCGAGATGACACTGTGCTTCCCTGCCCTCACACATAATTCATCAGAACCAAAATGGAATTATATTTCCCTCTTTCCCTGCTCCCTTCCCCTGCATATCTATGATAACAAGTAATTTTTCTGCCTTAAGTTTATATTTTCAACTACATTTAGCCTCTCAAATGGAGTAAAAGAAAAATTTGGTTTACCCAATTCAAATCAAGAAGAAAATCTTACGTTGCTAAAGGCAGCACATCTCTTTGACTTCAGTGAGGTCAGGATTTTACCTCTAACATGTAGCTTTGTGATGTTAATAACTTCAGCAGATGCAGTTTAATTTATGCAGCCATCTTCTTTACCTGTATTTTACTTTTATATGTTTCTATACTTACAATAGAGATACCTATCTCTAATTTTAAAAAAAGCTATGAAAATTAGATTCCAACTAAACCACAATTTGCCATGCTTACTTCATTACTTTTCATATTTAAATGCATAATCTTTGCAAAGAACAGTCCTACTGTTCAGCAAAGTCCCGATCTAACCCTTAGTGCCGTCAGCAGAGCACCCCCCTGACTGCAGCAGGAGCTGGATCAGGCCTTTAAGCGTGGGGGTTCTTAACCTGTCGTCTTCTCATGCACTCACCTAGCTGTTGAGCTAGACGTAACTGAGGAATGTACAACTGTTTCAGCTAATGCAGGTACTTTATTTTGGCAAGTAGGGTTCTAAAATTTGATTTTGTAGGGGGGAAATATGCTAGTTCCCAAATGTTCCTTGTGTGAGAATAAATTCTGGGTTTTAATATTACTTACTTTTTTGGATGCTATTATTAGTTAAAAGTGCTTTGAATGCATTGCGTATCTTGTATATGTTTGGAATCTGAAAAGTTAAAGCTGGATGATTTAATATTAAGTCTGAATTTATCAAGAGCTATGAGAAGAATTAAAGTTTTGGAACACCTATCTTTTATTTTAGGCATTAAGGAAGTTTCCTCCTTATCAAAGGGAGAGTTGGGGAGACTAAGAGAGAAGTTAATCACACAAAAATCAGAGATTTTATTAAAAAGGTTTCTTCAGTCTAAAAAAGGCATTGTGAGATCCGATGTTTGGAAGTCTAAGGCAAGCAAATAGAAAATAAGGTCCACATTTATAACAGTAAGGACAATTAGCCATCAGAATAGCAACAAACACTGCCAAAAGTTACATCAAGATTGGTTTCCTTTCTGAGAGGTATAGCCTTGTCCATACGGAGTTACTGAATGTAAGGCAGGGATTACGGGATGTCCTATGGCCTCTGCTAAATAGGAGGTCTGACAAGACAATCCAACAGCCCCTTCTGGCTTTAAAAACCCTCAAATCTGTGAAACCCTGGAACACTTTCTGTTGGAACACATTTGCTACAACTGCTGTGATTCACCCTCCTTGTTACTCTCTGGGGCTCCCTGCCAAACACAAGAAAATAAGGTTTTAAGCCCAGAAGGATTTCTACAGTAATACAAGATATTGATCCCCATGTTGTTTTCAGCAGCAGCTTGTTTCTCTGTCCAGGTTCCTTAGAATCCCAGTGTGCCCAGCAGGTTAATGCTGAGTAACTGCAAGAAGTTAGGAAAACATGGCACATATTTTACTATACATTGTTATATTATCCAGAGACAACAAGAGAGGCATCAGTGTAGATTCAAGCCAGTGTTTATGCTTATTAAAATCTGGTTGTGTACTGAAACGCCAATGGTAGCTTACAGTCGGTGGCACCTATTCTGTGCTAATTTAGCAACATGTTAGACAGGGATGTCCCATCTCCAAAAGGCCACAAACTGAATGCAAACATGAAAGATGGGACTGATGCTTGGAAAGCTGCACAAACACAATTAGTCACGTAAGTGCAACAGGCATCTTAGCGCTACAGAAAACTGGGCAAAACTCAACTCTGTCATTTTCATAGAAAATGCAGTGCTCCGTTCTTCTTTCCTTGGGCCTGAGTCATTCAGGAGATGATAAAAGAATTGATTCTGTTCACTGCTTTAGATAATCTCTCAGACTTTTAGGGATCAAACTGCTGCCCAGCAATAACATAGCTCTTTACATCAACACATTTTATATCACCCAATGGCAATGAGAGCATCAGAGGGCTTTTACCTGATTTTTCTTTTGAGTGCAGGTAGTGTCCCATCAAAATAAATATCCTCAGCATCAGTAAACAGACTTATCCACAGTTATTCAGACCTGTGTAGCTTGCTCCAGAGCCTCTGCAAGTGGGACCAATACAAGATTTAGGGTTAGAGAGGAGTTTCTTTTCTGGTCAGTTTGGCAGGAGTCTGGAACCCTTTTCCTGTGGGAAGGGCTGCAGAGCAGAGCCAGGACCACCTGGGCAAGTCTTTCCTAATCCCTTTCCACTCACAACACAGTCCTCAGGTGCTGGCAGCATCCTGATCTCTCCTCCTCCTGCCAGAGGAAACAGCAGTTGTGTCCCATGAGGAATCAACCTAACCAAAGTCTCTGGGCTCGGGATAATGTTTTACTGGTGCAACAAATACAGCTTGTGGTTTACAGGATATCGGATAACTTGAATGCCCTGTGAAACTATGCAGCTTGTTGGCATTTAAAAATCATAGACATATTATCAAACATCTGTTACGCTACACATCATAACATTTATTGTAACATACCATACAATACGCTGTACTATGTTAGTGATAATAACTATGATAATTACACATACAAAAAAGGATGTGTTACTCAAAAGCATTAAGTATAACCAAAATATAAATCTCTCTGACAGAGAGTTCTCATTTATAATGTAGAACCCTACATGAAAGAAAAACACAAACAACACAAGACATCTGAACTGCAGCTCCAATTGAGATCCAAACAAAGTTAGGTGTAAGGGCAATGTGTACCCAGGCACCAAAAAAAAAAAAAAAAAATGGAAGCAAGAAAATAGCCTCTTTTTACATCCAGATAGTCCAGAGAATAATAATGTGCTAGTTTTTCAAATCCAAGTAGCTATTGAAGATTGTAATGATTTCAGTGTAAAAAGCAATGCCAGAAAACCTCTTCAGAGATTGCAAGCTCCCACTGTGCAGAAACACTGTGTCACTGCACACGGGTGTAATGGAGACAGACAAAAGAAATACTTCAAGGAAAGAGTGGGGAAGCACTGGATGATGTACTTTCCCAGAAATACTAGTTACAGCTTTACCAGTGACCAAAAAAAAAAAAAAGGAAGGGGGGGAAGGTTGGAGGGGGAAATGTTTGAGTCATTTCTTGCCCTAACCTGAAAATGCTGTCTCAAAACTGCTTACATTACAAGCAGAGAAGCTTAAGGTATCCTTTTCTTTCGTCAGAAACAGTACCAACAATTTACCATGAGAAAGGACCACAACATGGTTCATGGTTTTCCGCACATCCTGCAGTAACCTTCCGTTCAGGTCTGATCACTCGAGACTTATCTACCGACCTTTCCATACAGAAAGAAATTGAGAGGCACCGCAAGGGCTGTGTTAATCATTCTTAAACCTGTGTGCTTGCAGCTTGCTTTACTCTGTATATTTAACTTGCTTTAAAAAAATCAGCATAGGTTGTTACACAAACAAAAGACACACTAATTAAGGTGAAATTACGCAAACTACTTTAGTTTATACAAAGATTTAAGCCTGGATTATTATTTAAAGATGCTGAACATTGTATAAAGCATCAATAGTAATTACATTTTATTTACTTCCAAGGGTTGATCCTGTATAATATTTATGAGATGGAGAAAAATATTGTACTTTCAGGAAATTATGTTTTCCAGGAATAAGTCATCTAGGTTTCTTGTTTTTTTCTTAATCAATCCACACAATAAAACCATTCGACCCCAGTTTTTTAACTACAATACAGAGAGAAATCATGACATTTATATTAGCGGTCAAAAGAATAAGATATTTTTTAAAAGCCTTTTTTTTTAACATATAAGTATTATCACTTAGAAAGAAAGAAGCTATATCACATTTTGAGTTGAAATGAACCTACTTATATAGGAGTTGCAGAACAGCATCAACTGAAAAAGGAGTGAAAGGAGAAACTCAGGATCCCTCTTTCCTTATAGGGGGACTTTCTTTATACTGAAAAATCCAAGTGTCAAAGATTGATCTCTAGGCAATGGTCAGACACCTGGGAAAAATATAGTAAGCGGCTTCTGTCCATACTAGATAAAGTCATTCCCAGCTCTGAAGTTTTACTGCTTTGAGTACAGTCAAGGTCTTTGTGTTTCTTGACACTTTTCAGTCAATACTTTTCCTGAGTAGGGTCCTACAGAAATGGAGATATATTTCTAGAAATAGCCATCCAGAAGTTCCCAAGGAAGCCAGCTGGGTTATTGCTGATATCTGGATTCCCAAGCCCAGTGCCCACATTTTGCTCTTGCCAAGCAGCAGTGCCAAACCCTGACAGAGAGGAAACGTCCTGGGCACCAGTCAGTCCCCCAGGCAGTGGCTGGGATGGAGGGTGGAGGAGAACCTCTCTGTACATCTCTGCTGCTGAAGCATGCAAAGAAGCAGCAGCAATTCTGACTTAGAGACATTTATTGGACTTGAAAGGGGGGGAGATTCCTTCAAAGACCGGCTTTGCAGCCCTTCGTTGCTTCTAGCTTCTACTATCTCTCAGGCATTTGCATCCGCGCAGTGACTCCCTTCACTTCAAGGTGTACTTCATAGAGAAGACCAGCTGAGCAACAATGTTGCATCCAGATTACATGCAAAATATCACTTAAAAAAGATGCTAGAAATTCAACATAGGACAAGAAAAACAGAAGAAATGGTCCTGTGCAAACAAACATAGTGCAGTCATATTTCCCTAGTAATGCATATATGCAAAGCTCTTCGGGTGCAGATATACTCCTTCCCAAACCCATACTAAAATTGGAAGATCTCTTTGGTGATTCAGAGCTTTCACTTTCTTGTCTGATGTTTGTTCCACACAAAAAGAGAGCCCAGCTTTTCAAACACTTTTGCCCTTAAGTACCTTGACAAAAACCCAGCTGGGTGCAGAAGAACTCGGAGCGATAACCACATTTATCAGTACTCATGAGATCAGGTGTCTCTAGCCTAACTGTAACTAGGATTTTTCCTGACTGTGGGCTCTAATCATCACTATAAAATTTGGAGCATAAATAAATAATTGTAACCCTAATAACATTAGGACATCTGAGATATAAACCATGGAAACCATTCTAGTAATGTATGTTTTACTTTGTTTTCTCAGGATTCAATAATAAATAAAAAGATGAGGAAAGCAGAAAGTAAAAACAAAAAAATAGCAGGATGCTGCTGCCACTGATGTCTATGGCAACTGGCAGAAATCCCATGCATTTTAATGGGAGTAAGATTTTCAATTTTTAGTACTTGTGCCCTACATATCTTTCGCCTTCAGCTCTTCTCGACAGCATTGACTACATGATGTTCTGAAAAATGAACCTCCAAAATGCAGTCTTGGCCTGTTGGAAAGGTTTAGTCTTTTTTTTTTTTTTTTTCTTCCTTTAACTTATGCTCAGATTTCAAACATGGGCATAAGGATTATATTTTTATTTTACTACATAAGGGGACTGAACAAGTCTTGATGCTGACAGAACACTTTATGTGATATTTAGCAACAAAGAAGGAAACTCTGTCAGCCCAGAATTCACAGGAGCAGGAGTTGGCTAAATTCATGGCATGGTGTGGGAAAATTACCTCAACACTGTCTACTTTTGCTGATTTTTCCTTATGCTGACACTTCTGATGCCCTGAAAGTTGCTGTGCTCACATCCTCTGCTGCTGGTGTCAAAGAACACTCTCAGTCTTCACATGCCAAGATGAGGAAAACCTATTGCAATGCCCAGAAGACTTAACTCCTGTCAAATATATTCATTTAACACAAGCACTCTGGTCTATGGCTCTGAAGTCTTAAAGTGATGGCACGAAGGAGGAAGGAAGAGAAAAACAGGCAGTAGCTTTAAAAAAAAAAAAATCTATTAATAGGTAGAGCCACTCCGGTTCATTGTAGGAGAGACAAAAAGTATTAGCCACAAAGGCAGAATTAGATTTTCAAATTAGTACTATACACAAAGGATTGTACACACTCCTACTGAAAAATAATAACAGAAAAAACTCCTGCACATTAAAAAAGCCTACTTGATCATACACTTGAAGATACAGTCCTTCTTGTGTCCCGACTTCTCCCTGAAGACCACTGTCATCACTTGAGTCATTTTCAAACATTAGTGCAGATTTAGAATTGTTAAGTTCTGTATGAAGAAAAATAAAAAATAAATTTGGTTCAGCTATTCCGGGTGCAGACTTCACTTAATTTTTTTCTATTCTTGGCAAGGCTATAGAAGCCCAGTGCACAGTGAAATAACTTCATCCAGTGCTACTGATTCCCTAGGCTAAGTAACAATCCCACTCCACGCCTTTGTCCTCTCCATTTTGTTAAGTTCACACATACAGTAATAAAACACTTGCAGAACAGGGACAATAGCAAGCCAGTCACATCAAGCTCCCAACTCTGTGACATTATGAGAATATAGTCCTATACATGTAGGGAATCTCACTGATGTTAGCATCCCCTCATGGGTCTCTCCAGAATAGAATAGAATAGAATAGAATAGAATAGAATAGAATAGACTATCTTGAGTTGGAAGGGACCCAGAAGGATCATCGAGTCCAACTGCCTGCTCCTCGCAGGACTACCTAAAACTAAATCAGAAGATCAGATAGGCCATTTGTTTGGCTTACTGCATCCACCAGCTGGGTTGTATTTGAGCTTCATAGATGTAAGGCCCCTGCCCCACTGCTTTCATCATCACACTTCTAAGACTGCCCCCCAAATTTACTATTTGCTTTCCAGTTAACACAAATAAATCAGTAGAAAATTTAAGAATAGGTATATTCTTAACAAAAGTCAAGAAACGTGATGTGGGTGCAAGAAAAAAACCTAGCAACATCTGCAAGGCAGGTGAAATTATCTGTCTAGCCCAGGAAGTGTCAGCTGAAGCTTTGCATGTACCTCTGAGTTCTCATGTTGGAGAGAAGTGGACCAGCTGGAGCATGGTGTGAATCATCAGGCCTGGAAGGAAAGCCTGAAGGAACTGGGCATGTTTAACCTTAAACCAAAGAAAATGGGAGGAGGCACTGAAGCAGCGGCTACTGTCTATTTGAAGAGAAGAGAATAGTCTATTTGCCAAGTCCATTTTCGGTAAAAAAGGAAGCAACAGACTTAAATTTCTGCAAGAAAAAGTAATTGTAATGAAGCACTGGACTAGATTCCCTGGGCAACAGTGAAATTTCACCCACTGAGGGTCTTTCAGAGCAGGCAGGACAAACGTGAATGACATAGGCAGACACTGAACCTGCACTGGACCATAAAATTTTGGACCACACAAAAAAAAGCACTTTCACCCTTTTTGGTTTTCAATCAATTATTCTTGAGGAGAAACACAGAAAAGTTTTCAGTGGTCAGGATGGACTGAAGGAGCTGTTTCTCCCTTTCCCATTCCTGTCCCTTCCCCCTTCTCACTCCTTTTCTTTCCCATAAATTATCCCAGAAAAGGAACCATTTATTTTCCTTTGCAAAACACCATAAAGTTCAGGTAAAGTAAGAACTGGGTCTGAATGACCCTTACTTTTGCAGGAGCAACACTTTACAAATAGGATTTTTGTAAAAGACCTACATTTTTAGACATCTCCTGATACAAGTGTATACTGAAGCTTCTGAATTTTTTCCCTCCGCATCTTTCTCAGAACAGTGCAACAAAACAGCTGGTAGCAAAGGAAATTTTCCGGGGATTGCCACTCAAGTCAGGACACACACACAGCTTTTCTATTTGCTTGGAGACTATCAGTATTTCCCATATAGCCAGAGAAATAAGCTTCTAAATAGTGAAGGTATTTCTACTGAAAAAGGATTTTCCAGAACAGATCACAAAATTTTTACTCATCCTAAGATTCATGGAAAACTTGCAGGAACTTTTGAAACGAGATCACGAGAAGATACAATGAGAAGTGTAAGAGGAAAAGAAAATTAATAAAGGGAGACTCCAACTATATTTTTGGAAGTATGTAATTTTGTGAGATCTTCTCCAAGACAAAGGATTTGAGATTTGAGTCAATTGCAAGGTAGATCTGTAGAGCCGGTGTAAAATCTCCTAGTCTTGCTCACATCAAAAACTAAGATACACTTGACACACTTCTCCCTAAAACGTGAACATCCCATTTAGACCACAACTAAATACATGAGTTGAAGACACACAGAGCAAACCCAATCTTTTGGAAGGATTGTGCTGCTGGCTTTAGCCCATCCTGCATTTCACCTGGGAAACACTAACACATGTTGCATTTTTTTAAATATCTAACCTCTGCATACGAAAATTGTTCATTTAATTTTAAATGTAAGATATGACACTGGTCTTGTTTTCAGTCACGGTCTGTTTGGCCCTTTAAAACATTCTTTCCTTTAAGTAATCACACTATCGTACCTCAGTATGTCTGGTTTTCCTCAGATATTCTTTATAATCAATACACTAAAGCGAGTCAGTACAGCTAAGGGAATGCAACATTTCCTGACATCATCTATTTATCTAACACAACACTGGAAAGATTTTGAAGGCAACAACGACAATTCAGACAGAGCAGGGTCTGGCCACCCAGTTATGCACTGGCTATATTTGTTGACTCCTTAATTCATCAGGAATCTCAGTCTCCTCATCCTGCCTCTGTGCACAATGTTGGGTTTGAGCTGCTCTTGTGCTATGTTGGGGGGGGGGTTTCTCTTCTTGTTGTATTTGTTCTGAATACTGAAGCATTTTTACAAATACTAAAAAGAGCATACAAACACGCAACTAAACCCAAAAAATCAAGCATGGCACAGTAGGAGAAGAAAGCTTCTGGGGAGAGAAAGCAAAGCTGTGTGACAGATGGAAAGGTCTCAATGGATGAATGGTACTACTACAAATAAGAAGCAGGCAGCCAGAGGGAATCAAATAATGATTATAGAAGAAAAATGAGGGTTAAAAAAATGGGGTAAAATATCTTTGGCACTGGCAGAAAATTCTAGAGTAGCAATGCATATTTTTTTTAAGGGAGATTTAATTATATGCTCCCCACAAACAGGGAAATCGGTAAAGACAAAGAAGCTAGACAGCTGACAAGTAAGCCAGTGTGGACAGTATAAAAAGCTCAACATGTCCTTGGAGAGGAAGGAATGTACTCCAGGATTCGGTCTGGCATGCCCCCAAACCTGAACAGATTACTTTCTGACGATCAATACCTGTAACCACCAGAGGCCTGTTGCAGAGTTTAAAAAAAAAAAAAAGGAAAAAATTCAGCTTCAAAGAGACCTGGTCCCAAGCTCACATTTTATTTTTGCCACTGGGTGCTGAGGTAAGAGCTTTGGACAAGGCTCATTTTTCATCTTTTTATAGGGCCGTGGATTGAATGTGAAGCGTCGCGGCGTGTTCTCAGCCCTCTGCTCTGTTGGTTTCCTGTCCCAGAGAGGAACGCTCTCAGGATGACACTCGGCCCCTTTGACCAAAGCTGGTATCAGACCTTTCACAACAGCCTGATTAATAAGTCTCCTTTAATATCCATGACTCTTTATCCACTCATGAAGGAATAAAATAAGATACTTATTGTTTTCTTCATTGAAGTCCCTTTTTCTTTGGAGAGAGCTAGAAAAGCCAAAAAGGTTCCTCGTTTTATTTGAAATGTCACTGATCAGCAGTTATATCCAAATACAGCTTAGCTATTTTACAGAAGAACAGTAGGCATGTTTTCATGTAATGTAGTATACCTCAATAGAAATTAAACCTAAGATTTTTCCCCACAATATAATTTAATCACAAAGAGATGCTAAAAAAATGCTTTTAGATATTACTACGAGTATGGAGCAATAATTCATACACGTTTCTGGAGTCACAGAGAGTTCTATGCAATTTGATGTCTCCTATTACAATTCTGCCTTTCCCTCTCTCACATTTTAGCTTAATTTTCTTTTGTCTTTCTCCCATTCATTTTTCAAACACTGAAAGGCAGTGCACACTTTCCAGGAAGCACTGATGCGATTTATTTTTTTGCCCGTCTACCTTAAGTTGCTGAAAATGATCTATCTGAATAAGGAAAAACAAGACAGAGAGGAACAGAAAATCTAAGCAGCTTTTTAAGGAAAAAGCCAAAAAGAAAAAAAGAAAGGAAAAAAAAAGGCAAGAAAGAACTGTATTATTAATAGCAAACTCCAGGATGATGGATGAAAAGAACAACAATATCCTTTAATCATAAAGCACTAACATTCCAGCAGTGCTGGTAAGTGAGTGGAGCAGTGAAACCATTTGAGACTTAAACAGATGGATTAGGAAAGGTTCCACTGTGGGTTCCTGGACAGATTTCAAAACAGCAGCCTGATTAACTAATGCACAAAAAGCAAGTGATTCTTCCAATCAATAAGCTTTTATGTAAGCATATTTGAGTTATAATATTTAAACACAGCAGACAAGTGGGGAATCAGGAATTCCTCATGCTGGGCTAACAAAGCAGTAAGTTTTACTTGAATCTGGAGATCTTTTTTTTCCAGCAACTCTCAGAGGGGTTTTATAGCTAATGTTGTCACCACATGTTCATCAATATATTAACAGCTCCTGACGGTTTTGTGAAAATGATGGCGAGTTCCAAGTCAAAAAGCTGCTATTTTTTTTACAAATATTTTTTTTAAATAGTGTTTTAGGGAGAAGTTAACTAAATTTTCACTGAATGATGGAAACTACACATAAAAATTAATCATTGACTAACTTTCTTAGTGAGCACACTTTCCACAAATAATTAGAGAGGGAGTAAACTCAAAACCCCAGGTCGCAGGAGCTCATGCCCTTCAGCATGAATAACATATTTTTCCTAGGTAACAAATGGAAATGGCAAATGGTAATGGTTTTATATGGATATTTTTATATATATCTTTATTTCAAAATATCTTTTAAAACCATTTAAAGGAGGTTACAATTTTTAAGGAATTATTGACAATGAATTCTATGTCTCGTTCTCTCTCTTAAGTGCCCAGAGTTCCAGATAGAAGTATGATATTTTATACAGGTTTCTAAAAATGACTTAAAATAGATCTTTATATAAGACGGTATTATTATAAGGTCTAACATCTTGTAATGTTCCAAGGATAGAAACAGGCACCAAAAGGGAAAATTTCAGACTTCTATGTGATACTTGGACTTCTGGGACATGCTCTGTAGTAATCCATTTATACCACAATCAAGAAAGGTGCAGATTTATACTGATTAACTACTAGGTTTCCCTTTCCAGCTGAGATCTCGCTATAAGATATTTGACCTTAAACCTGACACTTACCCAGACAGGAATTTTGCTTATTTTGCATCATGTAATATTCTTTAGGAAACACTTCTATAACAGTTTTTGGGTTTTCACATTTCTCAGTAGTTAGTAGGTTTTCAGAAGCAGTGCATTTGAGACAAGCAATTAAGAAGACAACTAAGATAGTCAGAAGGTACATAGTAAAAGCACTTTATTATATGACTCTGTGGTATCACAGGACTCTTCATGGCCATCACCAAATTACTTCTGCCTGTAAAAAAAAAAAAGGAAAAAGGAAAAATACATTTAACTTACACAAGCCAGGACCTATAAAATATTGTGGGAATATGCATTGAATATGAACCTCTGTTTAGCTTAGCTAACCCCTGAGCCCAAATGGAGTTTCAAGAGATTAATAAGGAAAATTATTAGTTCAGGATCAACATGCACATTTGAAGAACAAATCCTTAGAGCCTCATAAGTCAGCCAGATCAAAACAGCTTTTAGCAGGACTAATGACAGACACACCTGGAGTTGAAGGACTATGCTGCTACCAACTTTGCACTGCTTTCCACTCTGCAAAGTTGCCCCAAGATTAGAGCAAATATTCATGAGGAAATATCTCACTATCAACATTTTTTGAAAATGACCAAGGAAATTCATCAGTTTTCCTTCAAGGTTCATGCCATTTTCAGCCAAAACCCCCTAATATTTGACCAAGTAAGAAAGAACTTTTCAGTTTTTCAAGACACTTCAGAATCAAATGTCTCCTTCAGTTACAAATACATCCTGCATTTTGCCAGCATACAAAGTAGTCATTACATGTATAGTGTTTGTCACTGGTTTCTTGCCTGCTAGAGGCCAAGTTGTAATTGCCTGTTGTGATGCCTCAAGGACTTCACTCTGGCCTGGAGTATTAGACTTGCTGTGGTGCTGGGACTGTGCCTCTTTCCGTCAAGGAGTTTGGGCTCCAAGACCTACGGAGTCGCTGGCTTCCCTGGGTCCCCTTTAAATTGCCCAGCTGGGTCCTCTGCTTAGTACATGTGTAGGTCTGAATATATGTATATATTTGCCTTGAGGTTTATAATGGAAATGTTCTTCATAAATTGAAAAAGGATATTGGGGGATAAAATGCCTACAGCCCCCAAACCAGTAATAAGTCTATTAGTCTACACTATAAGAACAGTGTCTTTCAGTCCCAGGGGTATAACCCTCACAGGATGAAATGTTATTGTCAGAGTGACTAAACAGTTGACAGAAGCATGTAGTAAACCCGTAGTATTCAATAAAAACCTCTGAAGGCAGCAGAGATAGATCCTTCCAATTTTCTGAAAGCGTTCTTCACCTTTCTCAGACTAAACCCCTCTTTTTCCTTCTCAGTCTACGTACTAGTTGTAACACCAAAGTATTTTTTCTTTTTCTTTTCAGTAGTCTGAACTTCAGACTGGGGGAGGAAGAGGAGGAGGCAGTTGATAAGAAGTCCGATTCATGCCTTTCCTCTGGGCCAGGTTGTCACTAACTCAATCCCCACCATCAGCATACACAGCATGTAGTGTTTGGAGCAATGGCAGTATAAATTCACTCTGCTTTTTCTAGTTATTCAAATTCTGTGACATTTTGTGACGATCTGAGGGTATGTTTACAAGCAGTAAAAACACACTGATGTCATGAATAGACTACAACCCAGATGCTATGATTCAACTTCAGCTGCCAATTACTGCTATTTTGAATACAAACAAATCTGAAAGTAAAACATTAAATTAAGGACTTAAAATACATTAAGCAAAATAATTTGAAGTATTATCCTATTTCTATTTTAAAGGGCACTACAGATTCCAACAAAGGAAAAGAGTTCTTGTGCACAATTAAAACAGTAAATAGTATTATACTCTGTGTAGCTCCTAGGAGTTCAGTCCCCCACAGTTATCTGTGGGATGCTTCACACTGCCACAGTAGGGCAGTTCAACATTTCAACCTCTTACGGTAAAAATTAACCTGTTTTTTCTAATGCATTTTGAACTCTATTCACAGAAGCCCACATTGCATGAAATTCACAGGCCCCCACAGAGATAAAATAATTCTCCCTTTTGGTGCACCACTGAGGAATGCTAAAAATAGCTGAACATACCAGAAAAAAAAAAAAAACAACCTCCTTTGGGGACCACAGTGTCTCTGCCTCACTAGAAAGAAGAAAACAGATATGCATATATTTGTACAATTACATCAAATTTCTGTATACTATACTTAGTTAAATAGTCTACATTCTGGAGAATCCTGAATCTCAAACCTAATTATTATACTTCCTGTCTATTCCAATTGTAGAAGAACAGCGTATTAATTTCAATCACTGAGTAACTAATAGCAGTTGCTACTTCCATTTACAGTGAAAACATATTAAATACCAACACATGTAAGAACCATGTAATCTGTGTGATATATACAGATATATGTGCACATATCTAAATGCAGATGCACTTATATGCAGATGTGTGTGTACCATTTTTTGCTGTGAAGAAAAATATTTCCTCTTTGCCATCTGTATCTTGTTATCTGACTTCAGCAGGTGGTTTAGCTGGGTGGAGTCCTGCGGCAGTGGCATAACGCTTACATAGAGAGGTTGGATTGACTTGAACCCAAGACAATTGCAGGACAAAGGTTTTTCATTAAATCCCTCCTGATTAGCCCTAAAAATGACACTGGTGACCTTGGAGACAGAACTAGGAGTTTTCTGCACTAGGAGCATTAAAGAACTGAAACTGTTACAGTCCTGATGAGGATATATAGGCAGATCTCAACACTTTGCCCTGCTCTACTCTCTTCTGAGTTATTTTTAGGAATATTTTAAGATGTTAGAGCAGTAAGACCAGATATAGTACATTTCATCTTAAACCATACCTGTATACTAGAATATACGGTAGAGGCATTGAATGACGCTTTTATAAACAGCACAACAAATTTACCTGAAGTAGAATAAAGGAGGTGTATGTTCATTACTGGCTGTGGTGAATTTCTTTTTGGATGCTGTGTGCTTTAACAGCACTCTATTCCTGCCTATATGCCTCTCTGAGTGAAAACGATTTTATTAGATGTTGCGGCAGCCTTCAGCTTATATCCACACAAACAAACAAGATATTACTTGGTGCCAAAACATTTGTATGGGTACCGAACAATCATCGTTAAAGCAGTCAACATTAAGCATTCAGAAATGGTTAACACTCAGAAGCATTTAGGTAGCTACAGATTTCCCATTGTTTAAAAATGAAAAGAGGTTTTATAACTGGTTTTCATCTACCTACAGAAATATTTTTTTTCCTATTTAATGAAAACACTGTGCTTATATATAAGATACCATCAATGTATCTTTGAAAAAAGGATATTTAGGAGTGGAAATGCTGAAATGTCCTTAAACCATTGATATTAAATATTACCCTGAATTAAGAATAAATGTAAATGACAAGCCAAGTTAGATACTACATCTATATGTAGCATACATTTTAACATTCATTATATAGGAGAGTAATCATGTTTTTGTGCATGCAAATGTTCTTGTAGCAAATGTAGTGAACACTGTGCTGTAATGAGATATGTAGGTCATATCATAGTGAAAGACTCTGTGAGGTTTAGCCACTTGATGCATTTGCAGGTGTGAAACATCTCAAAGGCTCCATTCTGATTAGATGAATTTCAAATTCTGTGACAAGCATTAACACGCTCTGTGCAGGATTGGGTGTTGAACACGCAAAGATATTTATAAATTCAACTTCATGCTCTTAATATTAGGGTAATCAGTTTGCTCTTTCCTTTTCATTTGTCATATTTATTTCATGTAGCACAAGAGATTGCCATTTCAAAGTATCCGTGTTTCCTTGGCTTAAGGAAAAAAAGAACTTATGTTTTCTACCCATAGCACATCTGTCCCCTAGCTGCTGAGTTCACTGTAATCTCTAAATCATGAGGGCCAAGGCAACAGAAGGCCAAGGATAAATTTTTGCTTTGCTTATTCTTTCTATAACCTTCTGGTTTTCATACTCTTCATTTTTTGATTTTGCACCAAAGTCAACCTTAACTCAGAGGACAGATTTTAATAACATGTCTAGGATTTGCCTGCTTCTGTAGCCAACAGTCCAATGGCCAACAGAGGAATGTGCTAGGCACGGTCTCTGCCTTTGATCCCCCCGGCCTTAGCAGCCCTGCATCCCCTTTCAGACTTGCCAATTGGAGAGAACCTTGGGCACGAGCCCACAGCAAGTCTCAAGCCACTGCATTTGCCACAAGATGCCTTCACTCTGTCTGTGCTCCACTTTTCTGCATCTTAATCTGATCCTCCTCCCTAAAAAGAGTCTAGAGTTACTCAAGTCTGAATGACATTCCTAATCCATCAGTAGGTAGGGCTGAACCATGGCTCAAGGCTTCCCTTATCCCTTAGTCCAGAAATGAAGCTTGGTATCTCTCTCAGAAGAGCCTGTACTTTATCTAGGCCATCAAGTCAGCCACAAAACCATGCAAGTTAATTGGAAGCATTAAACTGAGAAGGATTCTTAATCAAGCCATGACCGCTATTAGCAACTGAGTACTGGGGGAAAAGGTGGATAATAATTTTTTACTATACATAATGATTGTCTTAAATTTGCACATTAGACAAATCCTCAAACAGTGCATGGGGTCACCAGAAATCCTGCTCTGAGGTTCAGCAGTTGCACAAATACACATACAGCTTACGTGAACCAGAAAAATGAAACCTGTCCAAGATCCTAAAAGCTCCCAAACCGACATGCAGCTTTAATGTGAGCAACTGTAAGATGATTTATTTTTTCAGATCAAATACACAAAGTTCTGGATGTAATTCTGTTAAGCAGTTTTACATCTTGCCACTAGGACTTTTTTTTTTCCTCTGTGTTAAGCTTTAATATCCTTTCAAATGCATTAATGTGTCCCTGGAACAGACGCTTAGAGACTCCTGCATGCTTTGAATATTTCCACTTTAAAAACGGCTTTCAATACTTACTGAGACTTTATGTACCACCTCTCTGGCACCAGAGCTTGTAAAACACTAAGGGAAATGGCTCCTTGCCCAAAAACATGTCCGACAAGCAAAACCTTGCTTCAGGTCATCCCACAGACAGAAAAAAAAGAAAGGTGGGACCATATAAACCACCTTCTGGAGACTGATACAAATATTTGCTTCCCTTTCAGTCGGTTCACATCTCAGGGGCTTGCCTTTGAATTTCACGTGTGAACAGTTCTTGTATGCCAAAGAGAAGCTGGGGTGCAAACAGTTAGCTTCAACCAGTTTCTTTTTAAAAGCCTTGTGTCTGGTCCACTTCTTTTTGTCTTTAAATGCCATAGTGCAGCTCAAGATAATGGTGGGAGTTCATGCATTAGAAGGATAAATTTCAGACAAACAAGATATAATTTTTAGCCAAAGGTTCAATAAGCACTGTCTGAATTTCAAGTCTGAGAATAAGCCTGGATCCTAACCAAGTCTTGCATAATTACATTTTTATTGCAAAGAGTTTACACATGAAATATCTAATTAAGACTGCATGTTACCACCCTATAACCACTCACAGTAGTCTAGCGGGGCTGAAAAAATTTTCCTTGTAATGTTATTATTTCAAAAAACTATTTATTTTGAAATTTGATTCACTGGACATCTCTCAAAGCTTAGTCGAGTAGCTCTGGTTAGCTACCCAGGTGCTTCTCATTTGGGTTTTATCTTGAAAAGACACACTGGAAGAAAGTCTGGAAAATTAGTCCTGGGTGTAACAGCAAATCTCCTCTAGTCTCTGATCATATTGCTGTACTAGCACACAAGTACAGAATTACCCCACTCTCTGCGTGGTTCTCAGGAGCACTTTCAAAATGAGTTCTTTCTTTCCTACCAGCACTGAAGCTGCTTGGTAAATGTCTTTTACAGATCTATTGACATTCATGCTTTTAAAATAATAACTTTATGGACACTCCAGATAATGAAATAGAGCTCATGGCAAAATGTAACTGACCATCTACTTACTTGCTGGTCTGAGGAGGACTTTACACAGAAGCTGGCAAAATAGAAAAGCAATGTGCAGAGAGAATGTGAGGAGTGATTTGTTATGCAAACCTGACAAAACTCAATGGGGAATTTTGTAGTTTGATGAAAACAAGGATTAAAGCTAATAATAACAAACAAAACTGTAGTAGTATAAATAAACCACTAAAACACCACAGCATGCAGTTTAAAGTGCAATAAAGGCATGTTAGCCCTTTAAGTTGAATGAAGCCGTCTCTCCCCCCATCCCCCCGGCCCCCCCAAAAAAAAGCGTGCAAGCACAGTAATCTTTTTTCTGAGTTGGGAAATCTGGTTTTGCTGAGGGCTAAGAAAACCTTCTAAAAAATGTTGGCAGACCAAACAATAATGTGCATCTAAACATGCACTAGAGCACACAGCATAAGGAACAAAGAGGAGAAGTCAGGAGTGTTGCAGGGCTAGGAACTTACTGGGATCACATGGATGTTGTTGTGGGATAGCTTGCACAACTGCAGTGCTGCAGCGGGTGGATACCAGTTCTTCAGGAGGGACAGGTCAAGGTGGCAAGGAGGGGCAGTTTCCCTGTATGCAAGAGCACAGCAGGGATGCATGGAGCTCTGCCGAGGGATGAGTGACGAACCACTTGAGAGTTTATGGTTCAGGAATAGCATGCAGACCGACATGAGCAATGTTGTAGCGAGTGTCTGATCAGGGAAACAACTGGAAGAAGCGACTTGAGGGACAACACAGCATGGCACAAGCAATCCAGGAGGTTTTGACAATAATTTCATGATACATGTGGTCGAAGAGCTGATGAAGGGAGATGGTCTGTTGAATCTCATACTTACAGATGTGGAAGAACTGGTCAGGGATCTGAAGGTGTAAAAATCAAGTGAGGCCTTGGTGCAGCAGTCATGAAATGATGGAGTTCAGGATCCTGATGGGAGGGAACAGGGCAAAAAAGCAAGACTACAACCCTGTGCTTCAGGAGAGGAGGCTTTGGCATCTTCAGGGACCTATGGGATACAGTCCTGGAGAGAAGATGGGTCCAAGAGCCCTGATATTGATTTTCAAGGATCACCTCCTCCAAGCTCAAGAATGGCACAACTCAAGGTGCAGCAGTCACGTAAAGGTATCAGGAGGTCTGCATGGGTGAACAAGGAGGTCCTGACTAAGCTCAAATGTGAGAAGGAAGCCTACAAGAAGTGGAAGCAGGGACAAGCAAGATGAATATAGAGACACTGTCCAAGCAATGCATGGATGGTGTCGTGGTTTAACCCCAGCCAGCAACTAAGCACCATCTACAATAAAGTGCTAAAGACAAACACTTCTCTACTTAATAGTTTTTGCTGTGTAAGAGGCAAGTCAAAGGAGCTTACACAGTAACTAAGGGCAAACTAACTCTGAGAAGGAAGACCAGAGCTCTAAGTTTGTAATATATATTGCCAATAAGTCAACGTATTGAGGAAATGTAGCTATAAATTTCTTAAAGAGAAAAACATACTTTTTTAATTGTTACACTATACTTCGTGTTTTCTTGCGACATCTATTTTTGACTACACTGTACAACATTTTAGAATGGTCTAAATTAGTCTGTGGTGATTACCCACATTGTGCAATTTACTACTATTTTATTAATGCAAGATTAAAGATAATACTTTATTGAAGAGGTAACAACAGAATTAACCTCTATTTACCTTGACACAATAAAGATTTAATAAAACATGGGAAAATGTCAATGAACAGCGTAATTATTCTAACAAGAAATTTAAATGTAACTTAATTCTGTATTCTGCATGTTTAATGCTTTAAGATTAGTCATTATTGTTCTTTCCTCCCCTTTTCCAGTGCATATTTAAAAATATTTCAAGCAGTCTCAGACAACTTGCTTATTAAATGTATCCTAATTTATTTTCAAATTCAGAAACATTAAACCAAAAAACCAACTGTTTTTTTGAAAGAAATTCACCAGACCCCTACAACCAATATATATCTCCATATCTCACCCTTGTCCAAATTTTTTACTATTGAATCAGAGAAGATTCTTGTGGTTTTATTACATCAGACAGGCATCAAAGGGGCAGAACACATAGGATTGAAAAATAACACAGCTGCACTTTGCAATGGAGTGTTCTGTATCTGGCCGTGTTTTGTTGTTCATGTAATACTTTTCAATAAACAAAGATGTCAATCAACTTTCTTTGCAGCACATCACATTTCAGATTTAAACCACTTCAGACACAGAGCTGCCCCAAGCTCACACGTTTAACAGATAAAAATTCAGCTTTCTGTCAAGGCAGAATACAGTATTGATTGTAGACTGTATTTAGGCTGGTGTCTGTTGGAGCTATATTACTTTCAAACTCATACAAAGTCCACTATAGAGACATAACGTAAAATGTGTTTCTTTTCTAGTGTAAATTTTTTTTTAATGTTCTGCATTGATTAGTGGCAATTTCTAAATAAATGACAAAAAAAGCAGCCGGGGCTAGAGTCTATCCAGAAATCAGTGATGGGGGGAGTTACAAAAACATGATAGTAATCATGAAAACTTTGATCACTTGATTTGATTCTAGTGCTTTGTAAATTAGCATAATTATTCAAACATGCTTCATTAAAAATCACGACTGTATGAGTCCTTCAGTTTAATGATCCAAGAACATACAGAATGAGCTAAGCTTTAAATAAATACATCAACTTTGTACTAGATGGCCATGTCGGAGACTGGCAGGTTATTTGTTTCAAAAAAAAATACTGAATGCAATCTTTTTCCTTGCACGGTGTAAGAGACTGATGACTTGCTAAAAGGTGCAGCATGCTAGCTAGTATATTTTACTGTTTATCCTCACATCCACCTGAACTTCTCTTGGGATCCAAAAAGGTTAGATACTATGTCACTCCTAAGCTACTGGGAGATTGGCATAAAATCCCAGTAAATCTCCAACTAATTACATTTGAACTGTAGGTGTCACAGTTGATTTTGACCTTTAAAGGTTGGCAGAAGTTTGACAGCCCTTAAAGTGGCCCCACACTCTACAATGCTTGTCCTATCAAAATTAGAAGGAATGAATAGGCTGCAGAAATTAAATGTGTATAACAAAGTAAGTATAGTACCCTGTTTATTAATACACAACATCCCAGAAAAATCAAAGAAATACACTTATCCATGGCAACCAAAATCATCGAGAATGTGCTGACATTCTCCTAAAACTGTAGCTGACAAAACACCAGTTGGCAGCATTGAAGGTTAAGAGAAACTTAACAAATTTGACAGAGGAAAAGGAAAACAAATTCCAAGTTAAGTTGTCACTCTCTGCTTAATTCCCTATAGATAGATAGATAGATAGATAGATAGATAAATAGATATCTCGAGACATGGCAGGGCAGCTCTTGTGTGTTGCTGTGAGTCAGGTTCCTGTTAGATTGTTAGTCTTAATCTGGCTGTTTTGTTTAGGACTTTGCTTTTCTATAGTGTTGGCTAATAGAGAACCAACATCTTACCCACAACAATTATCTCTGCTGTGAAGTATCATTTTACAGCCCACCACTTTCACAAAAAATAAAAAAATCAGTTGCCCAGAAAAATGGTGCATGAAATATCTCACTGCTGGCTTTCCAGCCATGATTGAAAATGCCCTACTGTCCAGACTGTGAACATCCCAGCTGTCATCCAAGCACTATAAGATACTGAAACAAAGCCATGTGTCAGCAATACCAAGAGCTGGCAGAGAAACCTTTTTGTTTTAAAAATTCTAACAGAAATTTGCAAGGAAGAAAATGAAGAATATTAACTCTTTTACATTAAAAAAGTTGGCCTTATGGTCCATAAACATTGATTTAAATGAAAATGTTAAAATACTTTTGACAGAAAATGGGATGGCTTCTGAGAAGGTTAATTATATCTTATAAATGACTGCAATTCAGAAATCATCACCTTTTATTACATTTCTGCAATTTTTGGATGGAGTTTTCATACGACTGTGGTGGATTAAGCATTTCTTAACCCAGATTTGAATCTCAGTGACAGATTATGAAGATTATGTGTTTCATACCATCTACATGTTGTTAGCTATTATTTGCAGAGAGGCAGATCTCTGGAAGACTCTTGTGTTAAATGTTTTCTTTCAACAGCCAGGATTTTGTAGTGTAGTGGAGAAAGACACAGTGTTGCAAACTCCCAAATTGTGTGGGAGACAGGATTCTACAAATGATCGTGCACACTCTGGTATTGCTTGCTGCTCCTTAGGGACAAGCAAGCTTCATGTTTATCAGGTCACTAAGAAAAAGAAGTTGAGGATAAAAGAATGAGCTTACTTTGTTTTATCAGAGAGGGTCAAAATACTTAGAGTTGCAAATAAGGGAAATTAATTTCAAAAGAAAGGCCAAAAATAAGAAAGAACCATTCTAAACATGTTTATTTGTTGAGGGCTATGCTGATTATTTCACCATCCCAGCTACCCTGTGGGGCTGGCCACAGGAATTTCCTGCACAAGACAGGACTGGCACACTCTGGAGAGATCCTGGTGCTATGTACACTCTCCTTTTTTTAAAGCAGGCTACCCAAGCACTCTCCCTCCCATTGGAAATTGGGAAAATATTAAGAAATGAAAATGCTGATTACACTGTCTTTCCTCCTCCATGCTGTAATTTCCAACCCCTTCTTTTCCTGGCCCTGAGAATGATCAAGCACTATAACATCACATGGCAATGCAGAGGATTAGAGCATTTCCCACCACCCTGCCCCAACCCAATTAACCTCTTTTAATTAATATTTCTGCTGTGTTGCTTAATTTGCACTTCTTATGCTGGCTTCTCATGGCTTCTTTTTTTCACCCTTTTGAAGACACACAGGTAAAATTTGTCAGTAACAATCTTTGGAAAACAATACTTTTGTAATCATAATTTTTAGATTATAACAGTTACTCTGCCATGAAATTAGTGTAAAGACATGCATGATATAATCAATGGAGGAATTCACAATCAGGAGCTTAAACTCAGTGGCATGCATCCGTATACCCAGTTTATTTAGGGAGATCCTACTGGAACCCTATCACAGGTCTATAAAAGAAAAAAATGGCCCTATAAAATTAAAAAGTCCCTCCTCACTATCATACCAATATGAGAGGTTTTTTAGTTTTAGACTTTGGGCAAGATTTGCTTACAGTAACGCAATACTATTTTTTCTGCTGACCACAGAGACAACATAGTTGGTGATGCAGGAACTCTAGATCAAATGATAGCTGAAAGACTATTTTAAATTTATCTAGCCTGGATTTTCAGCCTACAGGTCATTCAAGCTCAACATTTCATTAATGAAACGTTGTCAATATTTCCCTGATATTGCCACAGGTTGACATATGGCATTATTCCAGCATAAGATTTTCACACATTAGTGACTGGGAAATCATGTATATTCCCCAAGACACCTGATGTATGATTAATTTTCTAATAGTCTTTCTGTATCAGTTTGAGAGGAAGGGAGATCTTGTACCAGGGAGGAAAGAAAGTGGCAACACCAGAAAGAAGACAGCCTTGGCTTCTTGCCTGGAGCGCTGAATTGGCCAGCTGCCCCATGTGGAAACCTTTACCATCCTACAGCCCGAATAACATGCCAGCAGCAAGGTGGCAGCTTGTAATGTACCTTGAGCAGAAATAGTGGCGACGTTGAAAAAGCTCCATGAAACCCTCTGTGAGAAATAGGAGGTAGTGCTGAGGGTAAAATAAAGGTGAGCCTGTTCCACCTATTGGGTTAGGGATGGGGCCTGTCAACATTTTTGAAGGTTAAAGCAAAGTTAGGCAAAGAAACAGTACTGAAGATTTGATAGAGGTAGCAGATGCTCGGGGATGTCCAGTTTTAATACCCTTTTGCTGAGTGTTAAGGCAAACTTTCATACATCTAAAATGAAGAAAGCTGGACAGATTTGGCATCTGAACAGGTCCAGGTCTGCTCACCATCAGGCAAGCACGGAAATCTTAGCAATGAGGGAACGGTTGTCAGTGAGATTGTCATTACTGAGCCACCCAAACTCTCCAGTCTAGACTAGCTGTTCTTGTCATCGAGTAACTGCCTATGTTAATAGAATAAGACACATCAACCACACACAAACCGGCAGACTGAAGGAGCAATTAAACCACTTTCAGGACCCAAGCTTTGCAAAAAAGAAAAGCCTTATAAACTTACTTGTTTTTCATTTCCCCACATTGGTTTGTATTTTTGAGGCATCTGCAATGAAAGAATGAAACTGCTAAAACAATGTCAATGTAAAATTTGTAAAATAATTTTCTTGCTGACTAAGCATGTATCGAGCAGCACCACTGCTGAAATGCAACAGTTGTGTTTTAAGCCCTAAAATACTGAGATTCGTAATGGAAATGCTGACAAAACCACTAACCAGTGCAGATCTGGCAGTGCTGCTACAATAACCATAAGGTAAGCAGTACTAGTCTTGCACGCAAATTAAACTGTCTAATGTACGAAAGTCCACTATGTCCTTCTAACACAAACTTCATTATCAGAAAGTTGGATCGGGGTGCTAAGCATGGGAATGATGAAAATGAATGTCAAAGACAGTCCATCCAACACATTAATTTCCAGTTTCAGGGAGACAGGCTGTGCACAGTGAGACAGACAGAGAGAGACGCAGAGAAACGAGCCCTAGTATTATAAATCTACAACACATATTTAATACATCTTTTACGCTATTTTTCAGTTGTTGTCAATGGTTTTATATCCCTGTTTATTTATGTCTGAATTTCTTTCACTGTAAATTAACCTTGCTGCAGAACAAAACTTTGCTCATGATGGGAAGGACAATGCTGTCCCTTTCTGTAATGTTTTTCCCATTCCCTATGGGGTCAAGATTGCTGAGCCACTGGTGAAGCTGAAACCAATGACTTTAAATGCAGAATATTGACAAAGAGGCAGAATGGAAACCCAGGTCTATGTAAGTGGAAAATCACACTCTGGAAAGGAAGGTGTCTGTAAGATCAGCCATTACAGACCCTAAGATTACTCTGGTGAAAATAACAGAAAAGTACTTCTAAGTGCTCTTTGCCAGCAGTGAAACAAAGCTGAAAGAGGCACACTTTAGGGGAAATAGGCCCCATCGTGGCATATAATGCTGATACCAAACTCCAGAAGGATCTTTTAAATGAGGGCAGTTGGAGAAGTTATCCCAGCAGCTCATTTGCACACTGAGTGCGAGGCCATCCTCTCCCCTCACCGACCTGCTGACACTTGTGCAGAAGAGGCTTACGAGGTGTTCCTGATCACGCTGGTCACAACGGGACGGGAAACCATAGCAGTATGAGAAGAAGCTGGCAGAAGGGCCGCGAAGCATTTAGTCATGCATTTGGCATACACCAAGAGCAGAAACATGCTCTGTAGCATTCAGGAAAAATTGATACTTAGGCTCTAAAAGCCAGTTGTCGTGGTTTAACCCCAGCCAGCAACTAAGCACCACGCAGCCGCTCACTCACTTCCCCCCCACCCAGTGGGATGGGGGAGAAAATCGGGAAAAGAAGCAAAACCCATGGGTTGAGATAAGAACGGTTTAATAGAACAGGAAAGAAGAAACTAATAATGATAATGATAACACTAATAAAATGACAACAGCAATAATAAAAGGATTGGAATGTACAAACGATGCGCAGGGCAATTGCTCACCACCCGCCGACCGACACCCTGCTAGTCCCCGAGCGGCAATTCCCTCCCCCCAGTTTATATACTGGGCATGACGTCCCATGGTCTGGAATACACCTTTGGCCAGTTTGGGTCAGCTGTCCTGGCTGTGTCCCCTCCCAACTTCTTGTGCCCCTCCAGCCTTCTTGCTGGCTGGGCATGAGAAGCTGAAAAATCCTTGACTTTAGTCTGAACACTACTTAGCAATGACTGAAAACACCCGTGTGTTATCAACATTCTTCACATACTGAACTCAAAACATAGCACAGTACCAGCTACTAGGAAGACAGTTAACTCTATCCCAGCTGGAACCAGGACACCAGTGCAGTTTTGCTTACATCTTGAATGACAGTGCTCTGGGTGCATTTAAGTCCACTAGTACAACTGATATTTGATTAAAATAAAATCTTGTAGTGCCTATACAAACACTTTTAATACCTCAACACATAATTCCATAGAAGTTATATGCACTTTACACATGTAATTCTCAAGAAATATTTTTTTCATACAATCAATGGGTGGATGTGAAACATTTTGTTCTTTCCAAATGGGCACCCAGTGTGTATGCTGTTTGAGGGTAGAGACCTAGCTGTCTCATCAAAACAGCATTTTCATGGTATCTGCTTGTACTTTCCTGCAATGTTCCGATATAATAAAAGTATAGCTTTTGTCATTGCACTTATTCATCTACAGCCAATTCAGTACATACACATTGCTGATGATAACGGAGACCAGAGAAAAAGACTGCCCAACCATATTCCTATTTGTCAAAGGAGCTAACCTTTCTTTTTTAAAGAAAATTTTGAGACAGATCTTAACTTCTCACTTCTCATTTTGATTACCGTCAGAAATAATGACCAAGATAGAAACCAAAGCCTCAAAATTCAGATTTGGCCTGAGCCCAGATTTAAGGCTTTGAGATACTTCAGGATACTTATTTCAGGATTTTCCTTTCTATTCTTTTAGAGATGAACTCTCACCACATAGTGCAGATGAAGGTATAAGGCCAAACTACAAAACCCCTAGGTCCTTTACATTCAGGGTGATTAGGCAGAACTATAGTAGCAAATCTCTGTAAAATTGCATGTATCCCCACAGCTGGTGTGATAGTGCAGCTGAATAACGCTCAGATCTGATGCTGCTTAGTAACCAAACTGCATCCAGCTTTTCAGATCAACAGAAAAGTTTCAGGATCTGAGCTAGACTGAAAAGAAGAGCATCTGACCAATCTATAAAGTTCCTATTGGTCTTTAAAGCAGAAAACATCAGGAGTGGGTTGTTAGATGAATTTAGCAGCAGGGAAGCCTGCAGCTCATCAGCTTTCTCTTCCTCAAAAGTAGGTACTTATTGCAGTCAAGAGGAATTATTGCTGGGGATCTCTGGGCACGGTGATGTTTTTGTTATAATAAAAAAGTCTGAACAATGCAACTGCACCCCCACAATCATCCCTTTTGTTTCTTCACTATAATAATACACTTCTTTGTGATGTGCAAGGTTTATACTTTGATTGCCAAACTGTTATGCATGAAAAGAGACAAACAAAATAACGGCTAGCATTGCTTGTCAGGTGGACAAAGCAAACCTGAGCTAGGCACACAGACTGGGTTAATTTCTTTTCTTCCTATACTTACTTCATCTCAGTTTCTTCATGGCAACAGTTTTCCTTGTGGAAGGTTGTTCACTCACTTTTGATGACCACAAAGTCTTCATCACAGATTCATATTTTGCTTCAAAAAAGACTTTTGGTGAAAACCTGGTCGTACTGTTATCAACAGGCCCCTTCTCTTTAGCTCAGATGAGTCTCAGCACTTTCAGTATTTTCACAAGAGTTTTCTCAATAAGGTCCAGATAAAGGAGAACTTAATAGAACCTGAAGACAAAGCTCTCAGAAGCCCTATCCTTAATGTGAGCACACCCATGCTGTTGACATATGACCCTATGAGAAAATGCTGGTGTTACCTCACAACCATTGTGGATCTTGGATCAGGCTTGGGACCAGCAACTCCTAGCCTCTGCTGGGCATCTAGCTCTCATTCCTAGCCAGTAAGTGGAGTAGGAGAGATTTCCATCTGTGGCCACACACCACCAGCAGTGTTAGTGTACACAGTCAACTTTCACCTCATTAGTAACTATCAATCACGGCTGTTGTACCATCAGTCTTCCCTCCACATCAGGCATGAAATATCTTGCCATGAGCACTGCCAAGCAGCACTGTAAAGTAACATATTGACAAAAAGATCAGCAATGAAAGGGAACTGGCTGTATCTGGGAAGGCCTATAAGCAAAAGAGAAACAGAAATCTAACACTTCAAAATGAAAACATTCCTTCATTTTCTTCATTATCAGGTATCTCAGAAAGTTAAAGAAGAAAAGTAACTTTTAAGGCAAATTCCAAAATGGTCGTTTCAGGAGAAACAATTGATAGTACCAGAAATAATCACACTTCACACCATTGTTGATTTTATTTTTGAATGTTCTTGGTTTGTAAAATATTGCAAGCCTACAATAACAGAAGACAATTAATAAGGACTGGACTTCCATTTACCGTTCTGCTACTCCCTGGCTGGAAGACCAAAAAAATTTTTTCCAACCTCTCAATGTTTTTTATTTTCAACTTGCAAAACAGATACAATAGAATGGAATTGAACTGTGACATTTAATTAATATATGTAAAACAAGAGGAGATTAGTAGACAATAAGAATTGCATATTTGCAAAGTACACATTTTGTCCCCCACAAAAACATGTGTCAATATTTGAAGGAGACTCAAGATGCCTTTTTTTCTGCTTTTGCTGTGCTTAAAAAAGTGGCACAAATAGGGTGAAGACTGCCCTGAAAATAATCATTTGAAAGGCATGTTATTCACATGATACTGATAAATTTCAGTATTGATTTCCTTGGCATAAAGGGGCTCCTTCCCTTACCATAAAAATATCATAAAATATGCAAATTAATCTTGTATTCAACAAGTCAAATATTTTGCATGTTTAATTTGCAAGTTAACAAAATTCAAACCATTATAAGGCTACAACCATGCCATAAAATAAAAGACATTGCACATGGCAGAAGCTGTACTGTTGCTCATTGATAAATTATTTCCTGGAATTCACATTAACAACCACATTACTGAAGTGCTCTCTAGCCCTGCAGTGTTACAGTTCAAGGTAATATGTGACAGATTTGAACATTCTTAAGGAAGAAAATCTCCAGAGTGTGTAGATCGCAGCTTTGCTCACTGGGAGATTACAGTGGTTTTTATATCTGTTACAAACGTGCAGTTATACTGATAACTTCAGAAGTGGAATATTACATATCATGCTAAAATTCTCCACCAGCCTGTTATGTTCTTTCTTTGTTTCTTTCTTGCTTGCTTTTTTTTTGTCTTTTTTTTTTTTTTTTTTTTTCCATTTAGCTATTGCTGGCTTGCCAGAGATCTTGAACTTGAGAAAGGTTAGACATCACAATGCTGGAGCAGTTTGTGAGCATCAGCAGATTTAGCTTGTAATTTCATTGATCTATGTGGGCTTGCTGTTTGCAAACCAGCTGCTGCACTGTTTCCCCACAGCTACTGATCTGAGTAGCATTGATTTTTTCCCTTACATTAACATAGCATTACTTCTTTAATGGGCAATAAATGACTGGATGTAAATACAAACAGGGCTGCAACAACAAAAGAAAAAAATGCATTAGTTCTTTTTATTTAAAGAACTCTATTAATATTTTCCACATAAAAAAATTAAAAGCATGAGTTATTGATCAAGAGAAATGTTATTTTTAGTGGTTTTATTTCCACACATTTCTTTTGCCAGGAAATCATCTTTTTTTCTTACTGTGTTTACTCATTGTCCAAAATGTTGCATCTTTCAAAGATTGCAGTTTTGCCTCAGTATAAATGGTAAAATAGATTTTTTTTAGGAAAAATTATAGAAAGCAACACAAAAGATTCTCTTCATTGTGCTTACATTAAAAATAGATGAACCTATATCAGTTATGAAGGAGACATCATCTGTTAGCTCTCACTTTTTTATCATTAAAAAAACCTGAATGGACTTCAGTTTCTACAGAGTGGATGTGACACCTGCAGCATGGCATGAACTGAGTATCTTACTTATAAAATGCTTAATACAAGGTCATGGTCTCACCACATGCTACTTTAGTCTTCAGTGGATAGTGTTTTAAATAATCTTAGAGATTTAAAATTCAGTGCAGTGTAGAAAGGACAGTGGGGAAAAAATAAAGCAAACAAAAACCCCACAACCAAATCTAAACCCCCCACCCCAGAACCTATTAGCTTAGTCATTTCTGAATGAACCTGAGCAGGCAAAGGTTCCTGATCCTCTTTAACAGTAGGCGACAGCCATCAGGGATGTTCATTCCAGAAAGAGATGCAAAACTGACTGTAGTTCCTACATACACTTCATGAAGAGATGGGATTGAGAGTGCTGGGAATCATAGAATTGTAGAATCATTTAGGTTGGAAAAGACCTTTAAGATTATCAAGTCCAACCATCAACCATGCCCACTGAACCATGTCCTGAAGTGCCTTGTCTACGCGCTTTCTGAATGCCTCCAGGGATGGTGACTCCACCACTTCCCTAGGCAGCCTCTTCCAATGTCTGACAACCCTCCCAGTAAAAAAATTTTTCCTAATATCTAATCTAAATGTCCCTTGCCACAACTTGAGGCCATTTCCTCTCATCCTATCTCCAGCCACCTGACAGAAGAGACCAGCACCCACCTCACTACAATCTCCTTTCAGGTAGTTGTAGAGAGCAATAAGGTCTCCCCTCAGCCTCCTCTTCTCCAGGCTAAACAGCCCCAGCTCCCTCAGCCGCTCCTCACAGGACTTGTGCTCCAGGCCCCTCACCAACTTGGTTGCCCTTCTCTGGACACGCTCCAGCACCTCCATGTCTTTCCTGTAGTGAGGGGCCCAAAACTGAACACAGGACTCGAGGGGCGGCCTCACCAGTGCCCAGTACAGGGGGACAATCACCTCCCTGTTCCTGCTGGCCACACCATTTCTGATACAGGCCAGGATGCTGTTGGCCTTCTTGGCCACCTGGGCACACTGCTGGCTCATATTGAGCCGGCTGTTGACCAGCACCCCCAGGTCTTTTTCTGCCGGGCAGCTTTCCAGCCACTCTTCCTCACTGCATGGGGTTGTTGTGACCCAAGTGCAGGACCCAGAACTTGGAAGTAACAGGTAAGAGGTTCTAAAGAAAACCAGCAGTGGCTTACAACCTTCTGGGATGCAGATGACATTAGGCAGTAGTGCCAGTGATTTCCTCAGTGCCATAATTAAGTTAACAGCACCTCAAAAACATAGACACTCCGGAAGATCCAATAGGAATACGACTTGCCTTTAAGTATTTAGGAAGGAGGATTTTTTTCTTTTATGATAAACACAGCTTTTGTTCTGGCCATGCAGCCTGGTTACCCTGAGGAAAAGATCCAGTGACCTGACAGATGGGAGTTCCTCAGTCTCATGTAACCCTGCCTACTCCTATACCTAGAGAGGACAAATCATTTCACATGGATGCTACAGTGATATCTACTGGATCCTTGCTTAGAAAGCAGATAAATTATTCTCACTAGAACATAATGGTGTATAATATAGTGCTGGAGCTGAAAATAACCCATAAAATGAGTACCAAAATTTACACTTATTCAAGTTAAAATGTATGTGTTGTCAGTCTAACTAATCTCTCCTAGTCTCACAGTCCTCTCACTTTGACTAGCCAACATTTAATGTCAGCTTTAGCAGATACAATGTTCCAGTCATTAAAAATTATATTAAGTAACACTGGTTCCAGTGTGAACCTTTAGAGCATCCTACTATTAACCTCTTTACACTCTTAGGAGAAGACTTTCAGTGCAAGTTTTTTGCCATCATTTATTCAATTTTTAATCCACTGTGAGATTTTGCCCCTTACCTCATAGTTATATTTTTCCCTTAATAGTCTTTTATGAAGGACCGTATTGGGAATTTTTTGAAAATCCAAATAAATTATGTTCACCAGGTCACTTTTATCTACTATTTTATTAACTTTTTCAAAGCATTTTAGCAGGTTAGAGAAGCATGCTTTCCCTTTACTGACGTTGTGCAGGTTTGACCCTATTAGGTTATACTTACTCATGTGCTGAACTGTTCTATCCCTAATTAGACTCTCAATCAGTTTCCCCAGAAGCAAGGTGAAGTTCACTGGTCTTAATTCCCAGGATCTCTTTTTGGTCCTGTTTTAACAACAGACACCATATCAGATATTTTACAACCATCACTGGTCTATATCACATCTTCTTGCAAGTGTCTCCTTTATTTTATACTTTATTCTGGTGAATGCTACCTACTTTTAATTATTTTCCATTTTTTGATGAGTTTATCAAATCACTCAGCACATCCCTTGTAAAAGACTACAATTTTTGCTGGTGCTGCTCTGCCTTTTACGTTTTTAGCACAGCAACTACTTCAGCTGTCATCTATAAGAAAGAACAAGGTGAGAGTCTGTTTAACTATTGAACTCTTTTATCATGGTGAGTAGGTAACCATGGTTTTAATTTGATATTTTTGTTCTTTTTAAATATTTTGCCCCTACAAGTCCTCAGATGAGCAACTATTCACCTCTTTCTTAAAAGTTATAAAATTTATCCTGCAGCTTTTGGGGCTTTTTGTTTTTCTGTTTTTGTGGATGACATGGACCATCAACCTCAATGGAATATTTGCTAGCCTCACTTTGAGCACGGTTCTTGGACAAAAAGCGGAAAGGAAGGATCAAATCCTAGCACCACTGAACATAACTAACTGATCAGACTCACCAGCAATATCTCATACCAGGAGTTATTGAAACTGGCCTTCACATGAATCTGACAAGTGACAGAAAGAAAGAGGTTGTGCTTATGTGAAAAGGTATAGATTTGTATTCTGGGCTTGTAGAAGATGTTCTCGGTCTATGCTTTAGGTACACAGGTCTTAATGATCAGGAAATATTGTCGAACACGATTTTTAGTGAAAAAGCATTGAAAATTCCCACTGAAATGTGTACATGGCTAAGTAAAGGTCAGTAAGCTATTGAGCAAACCTGAAATGCTCACATTAGAGGATTAGAAACTCAGAATTTTCAGCATTCAGTGAAGTTGGTGGACTTTCCTCTGGAATTCGAGACTTACTGTCCTTAACAGTCAGGTCTGAGTTTGAATGGATGAGAAAATTGAAAAGGAACTTCAGCTGAAAGTTCTGGGTTTGGTTATGAGCCATATAAAGCCACCAAGTATGAAAGCCTAGGTTTCAAACTATGCCTTGCTTCTACAACAAAACCCACACCACATTAGCTTCACCTAGGTTTGAATTTCATTACAAAAATAACACATAGCTCTAACTCTAAGTATTAAGGAAGATTACTGCTGGCTTTGTTTTCCCTTCTAATAGAACTTCCAGTTTCATCTGTGTTCAGAGATTCTATGTGCTGCACTGTTAAGCACAGATTTCTGCTTAAATCATATTTCTATCAGCTTTAACATATTAAAATAGAACACATTTTAATGTATGTGATGAACATTAAATCATTTTTGCTTCAGGGAAACTCTGGTAAACAGTAACTGTCAAAAATTGTAATGACACAAAATTAAAATAATAGAAAACAGTCTGTAACAACAGCTTTTCTAATCATGTTAACGGAAGTTCAGCTCTGCATCTTCTAACTATTCCTTTACAAAAAGCAGAAAGGTTGAGGAAGGAAAGCTTAGGTACACAAATATACACTGTTGAACAAGAAGAGCTGGAAATTATCATTGTTACCATTCTTTGCTTGCTGACTGTGAAGTGCACTTCAATCAATGTAAGAAAAATGCAACCAATTTAATACACGAATATTTTTTATTGTTATGACAATTAGCCTTTTGTTCAGGATTTTTAATATATAAACATTTTCTTCACAAAATCTTGGAAAATATGAGAGTATCATTTAAGTACTCCAAATTGGAGCAACTTCTGGAAGCCTGCATTATAATCAGAAGGAAACTGATCTGAAGAAATTAAACTGCATCAGAAATATTGACAGGCATATAGATTGAATTACATGAATATGAGATACATACAGACTTGGAGCAGTAGTTCTGCTTAGTGATCAATGTCAAATGAATTTCAAAATTATTTTAGTTTGTTTATTATGTCTTGTTTTATTTTAGATTTTAATTTGAATTAGTATGAAATAAAATCACTATTTATTAACTTTCACTTACAAACAAAAAATCTAACTAGTAAAAGCCTATCTGAAGTTAAAACCTTCCATTTTATGGAGGCCAAGTAACAACATAGTTTATCATGATACAAATTATTCAAAAGCAAGAAGTAAAAACTGAGACTTGAAAGTTTCCACCTATTAATGTGGTATGTAGCCGATGTACACAGGCTGTATGCTGAGGTTGCATTGCCCCCTATAGTCCCTGTGTGTCAGCTGGGAGGGGAGGGGGAAGAGAAAGGGAAGAGTGGGAGAAATTAGTTGCCAAAAGTACTATGCCTTTGGTTTTGATTCATACTTTGGAAAGGGCATGGTGGGGAACAGTGGGCAAATCTAACTTGGCCATGCTGTTCAAGAAGAATTTGTACGTGTTATTCTCCAAACACATACGGATTAAATAGAATGTACCCTCACATTCAGATGAGAAGACCCCTGCAGCCCCTGTGGTCTGGCTGTGTTTGGGGTGCATTTGTTGGATGCTGGTACCTGCACACTGGCAGCACACGGGGAATGCCGGCGTACCTGCCCATGGACTCAGAGGCAGGAGATCGTTGACTTTGATTCACCAGTGAAAGGCAGGAGGGGCCACCCATGACTTCTCTTTTGCTCTCAGTGGGCACACCTTTGGGGGCTGAGCATAACAGGGACATCTCACTCTAAGGCACACAGGACTCTAAAAGTCGTGCCCGAATGGCGGAGTACATACACAGACTGCTCTTTGAAGCAGCTTCAGCACAGGGACCAGAAAGAGAGAGAAAAGGCTCAGATATAGGTTCCTCTTCAGCAGTAGCAGCAACTGCAAGGAGCACAGCCAGTTTGTTCATGCTGCCCATGGACACTGGCAATGCTGCCCTTTAGCAGCCCCTGGGCCTAGGAGTAGCAGGAGGTTTCCCAAATCCCTGCAGAATATGCCTCTTTTAACCACCAGCACAAGGACAAAACTACATTCCCGGACTCAGCTTTTTCCTGTCAAGCCCATCTTTCTTAACTTTGCTGTCAACTAAAAAAAATGTTATCTCCCCATAAAATTAATTGAATCTCAGCAGCTGTCCTAATACTGTTCTCTTATGAACATAATTATGCACAGCATTCAGTATATATTTTAATAGGCACAGACACAATATAACAAAAAGCATTAAATTCTTGAGGATCTCTTAAAAATATCTAATCAACTACTGGTGCTACTATGCCAAAAACTTCATGGAAATGACAAATATTCAATAAGCTCAAGATGAAAACCATCCTTCATAGTGTGCAATACACTGTTATCACTAGTTGTCTTATTTCTGGGGACAGCTTTTCTACTACCACAATTCGAGGCACACCTTCAGCTAGAAAAAGTTAGTGCTGCTCCTAAGAGGTGACAGTTCTTATTTTTGAGCCTCCTACCTCTTTTCCTTTGGTGGCACAAGCATGTTTGTAGTGACATTATGAAGTGATCGGAGAACTTATGCAGCTAAAATCTTAGGTTTTTTTAATACCATATTATTTTTAAATTGGATCAGTTGTTGAGGCTCTCCATGTAGTAGCACCTATGCTTATACTTGCACAAGGGATAGGAGAAAAAGAATAACAGTACGTTACGGTAACCACCTAATTCTATGGCAGTGATGTCTTGTGCCAACTGGAGTTGTTTGTGTAGCTATGATTTCAGGAACATGAATTGTCCTTAAAATGCCTTTATATTTCATTCGGTCTGAAAAAAAGTATTATGAGTGTTCCCATCCACATACCTTCACAAATATTCTGTCTAGACAGAGAAGATAGTCCTACAAAGTGGAGCTGAAAAACTTGTTCATTTTTTTTGTGAGTATATGCCCAGACATAGTCCCATATCAGATCATTATTTTACTATGATGACTAGAGACTCAATAATGACTAAGCTACTGATGAGATGTGATTGCTGCTTACCCAGCAGATCAATACTGTCTCACTGGCTCCTGATGTGGAGGGGTATATCCTGATAGTATTCAACTGTTCAATTATCTTACTCTTAACTGCAAACTCTTTGAAGCAGGGTTGGGTTTTTGTTCTGTTAGCCACGTAGCTAGCACGAGTTCTGCAGCTCGTGAAGGTCTGAAGTTAAGTAGAAATGTCTTCAGCGTTTACCCACTAAAAATTGTACAATATTCACCAGAGGTGTCACATCTTCTAGTTGCCTCACCTAGAATACTGACCTTATTCTTGTCTTTCCTAGTCTCTCATTTTGCTTGCTTTCTATCCTATATACACTCTAGTACTGTTGCATGCTGGATATCATTGTGTAGTCATTCAGCTAACACAAACTTCTAACAGTGAGCAAATCAAGGCTACGTTGTTATCTTTGCCCTTTATTTATTTTTCTCTCAGCTATGATTCTTTCCTCATGTGTTTGTACTCAAATACATGTATGTATAGACAAGTTATTTCCCTGGCTAGTGGAAAATTCTTTAAGGAAGGATGATTGTTGCTTGTCCGTTGCCCACTTTTTTTGTCTAAATTACATCAAGCATTTTTCTTCAACCAACACAATCTGATTGTGTCCAAAGAACATGTGAGCAGTATGTTCTGCTACTCATGAAAATGGGAGACATTCATCAGGTTAGCATCATACTGTGCCTTCATGCTAAAGAACTAAAAATCACTCTGTGACACAAGTCTAGCCCCATAAATGTGTAACCAGCTTTCAGCAGCAGTGCACTACCTGACTGGTGCAGAAGACAGTGACACATTTGGGGAAGCAACATTTCTGAATGCCAAACATACAGAGATGAGCCACTAAATCTTATGAATTATCCATGCAGAGCAGACAGAACATTTGTTTTCAAGGTCAAATGAGAAAGATCTCCTGACCTGTGTGGTAAACTACATGTTAATGCATTTATCCATCTTTGGAATATAAGGGACAAAGTCAACACAGACAGAAATGAACCAGTGGGATAAGTCTGCCAAGCTACCAAAATCATTATGCCATCCATTTTACTGGCATTTATTTATGTCTGTGCAGGGCATACACAATGAAAATCAGATCTCTAACTCAAATTTGAGTTTCTTCCAAACTAGATTGCAGTATCAAATATATTTACATTCTTTGGATAACCCTTAATTAATTTTGTTTTACATACAGTATTTCCATATTTGTTTAGTCATTCATAACTAATGCGACAGAAATAGTAAAATAAACCAATACTAGATTTTTTTAAAGGGAAATTGCAGTAGTGTCTCATAAATGCTTCTACACTTCCCCCTGGCCTTCATGAGGCAGCATACTTAAAGGTGGCATGATCCTCTCATAATAGTGTGCTTTGTTATCACTGTCAACACCAACATTTAAAGGATAACAATTCAGAAAAGAGGCAAGGTGGTCGGTTGATTTCTCCTGAATACTTTGTACAAGCAAGACTCAAGTTTCATTCCCAAACCTGATGGGCTGTTGGAGAACAGCTCTTTGATGGTTGAAGAGAAGGCAATTGTACTACCAGGGGAGCAGACCAGAGAATGAATTCTGGCTAGGAATGTCAAGTTTAAACTCTCTAGTAGTGCAAAGGGGCTCAAAAGTGAATGCAAATCCATCCTAAAGCACTTTACATTAGCAGAATAGGGCAAAAAGGTCTTATTGGGACTCAGAGAATCATGATTTCTCTTGCTTTTCTCTCGCTTTGCCAGGAAGAATAAATGACTTGGCTCCTTTACAGGGCACTGTCCCTGCTTTGCATTTCATCAGCCCCATCATAGGGAAGTCAGAATTTCTGACATTCCCCACTAGACTTTTTTCTCCCTCCTGTGAGGGAGGGGAGAGGCAGTGAGAGGCAGATGCACCTTTTCCATTCCTCCCACTACAGTATTGCAAAATCTGAGCTGGACCATACACTTCTGCTAGAGAATTCTACACAGCAACATAAAGGCTATGACATGTGGTATGTGGAATGTAGCAGTCTACATATATTACAGTTTTTCTGAATCATTGGGATGGTATTAGATGAAAATAATTTTCAACATTTGCATCTCTGATGACTGTAGAGTGGTAGGATCTTGCAACAAACATTTTAGAGTGTTCGTCACTGTGCTTTTTGATATCTCTACCCAGGCAGTTAGTTTAATTTCTTATATATCCATGTCATTTTTCTTTCATATTAATATTCCCACATGACAAGTACATTACTTCAAGCTGTTGAATTGATTTTCAAGAGGAATCTTGGTTTACATAAATTGTTACTTCTCACAACACTTTTCAGAAAGCGGCCAGATTCAATTCCATCCCTTGTAAGGAGCATTGAGAAGTGTACTAAAGTAGGCAAAAATTATAATCTAGCAGAACCAATCCTATTGTTTTTACAAATGCTTGTGAAAAGATCAATTAGTCACTAAAAAGTCTGATTAAGAAAACAAATCCAACAGCTCAACATATTTCCTCCTCCGGATGGTTCAAGTTTAGAAAATGAGCATACTCCTTAGAGAGACTGAAACTAAGGCTCTGCACTTCTGTTTTACCACAGGTACAGCATCTCTAGAACCAGTGAAAGATTTCAGTGGTGTGTCTGTCATATAGATGCTCTTTTTCTGGGGACACACATTAGATAGAGAAGCACAAAGTACAACATTGCCCATCAGAATTTGTCTAAACTGGGGTATCTACTGAGTGTTTCAAATATATTTAGCACTTGCTTTTACACTGCCTGCAACCAAAGTTTACTCATACAATAGTTTCTGGCCCTATATAGTTCATTCTGTGATATGAATGCAATTATCTTTTTTCTTATTCGTTTCCTATATTGGCCTAGCTGAATCTCCACTACTGTTTTCTTCATTGTGAAATGATTTGTTTGTTTGTTTTGCTATTAAATGTTGCTTAATTGCTCCTCCTTGTCCCTATTGCTCCTTCTCTCCCTTTCTTGCTTTTCCTTTAATCTTCTTGTCTCTTCTCTCTTCTCTTCCTTTCCCTTCCCTTCCCATCTCCTTCAGTTGCCACTGTCTCATCTCCAACTTCAGTAAAGATTCTCACAGTATATATTTTACTTTAATGAAGAAATTAATACAGAAATATTATAATATTCCAACACTTACCTATAACTTTGGGATATCACCGTGTAATTGCATTATATATGTGCCCATGCCCTATAAAACAGTCTAGCTGCTCTTCATTGTGTTGTTTAGCTCTTTTATCTGTTGCATTTTGTTTAGTTTGATATGATACTGAAGAATAATAAGAGCATTAAAATTTCATGATTGCAGTATTGGTAAAATACCGCTACTCTTGGTCAAGTACTAATGAGAAATGAATGCAATTCCTCAGCAAATTTGGACTGCCATTTTAAGACCAGTCATCTAAAACCAGGCAGTATTTAGAAATGCATGACTACGATGTTTGCCCATGAAGAAAACAGTGTTTCTTTATATTTCTAAAGAACCATATGTCTCTTTTAGCAGATCATACCAGTTTCTTTTGTGGAGGCCAATAAGGGTCATTAAACACCAATGGGTCTCTGAGTCCTTCTTCAGAGTCAATGACATTGTAGGCTTCACCAGGGATCTCATTTTCCTTCTGTACAAGATCTGCAGGGCAAGGGAGGCAAATGAACTATGAAAAACATAATCACTGCTTTTACTGTTGCTTTCTTCATCATAAAAATTCCATTTATTTAAATTCCATTAAAAAACACATTTGCCTGCTGAAAGCATAAATATATACTTTTGTTATATTTATGATTTTTCATTTTTTAAAAGAGTTTTGTCATTCTTTTGGGGAAAAATTAAATATTTTCTATTATAAATATTACACAAACTTGTTATACAAATTTCAGGACAGAGCAAGTGGTTAAAAAGTAAATTCTTCTAGAACAGTTTCTCAGAGGTGACAGAAAAATATTTCACAAGTACCTGAGGGGATTAGTACTCTAACACTCATTTTCAGAAGTGACTTGAGCACCAAGGTTCAGCTTTTCAAAAGTACCTGGGCCTTTAACTCACATTTTAATTTAAGAGAGTGAGACCCGCAAAACCTATAAGGATCTAGAATTCAGGATGAAAAGCCTTACTGAAACTCAAGGGGATTTGGGTTATCAAAGGCCAGATTTTTTAAAAAGTATTTAGGAACTTAGAGGCAGAGATAGGCATCTAGCTACCTTTTTTTTCAAAGTGGAGTGAAGAAGGGTTAAGTCCCTAACACTCACTGAGATTAGTGTGCTCTTAGAAAGTGCTAAGTACACCTCTGCATCTAAATACCTTTAAAAAATCTTTTCTTGAGTTGCTTTTGAAAGTGGGCTTTATCATATGAATGCAGTGATTTATCCTATGCTTAATTCCCGACCTCACAAAGATTGCCATAGATGGCTTTACTAAAATAATTTTGCATCATGATCTTGATGGAAATGGACAGAATTAGATAACAAAATATTATTTTAACAAAATTTAGTTGGTATTTGGATCCAGAAATTCACTAAATGTTGAGACCTGAAAATAACAGACAGTTTTGCTCCACTGGGATCATACTTGGGACAACTCTGTTAGACCCTGAGCACGTTCAGCTTCAGGGGTTCAACACTGTAAATGCTAAGCTACCAACAGCACAAGCACAGATCTATGAACATCTATATTGTTAGCAGTGCTAGAGTCTGATAATATGAATGACTAACTCGCTTTCACCATATTTGCCACACTTGGGGAGAAGATGAGGGATAGAATGAAAAAGAAAGTTGCAACACAACAAAAATCTGGCAAGATGCAGTTTCGGATTTTGATTTCTGAGGAAGCAGAATTTCTTTCTGGTTGCATTACACTGTGAATATCTGCAGCTCCACTTTTGTAGCCTCTGCTAAATTTTTTTTTCTTTTTTAATTGACTCATATAATTATCTTATATAAATATAAATTTCTTTGTAACTGTTCTCAGTATTCAGCCCTTAAAATGAATCCACTTTTTAGTGCATTAGTTCCTTTCTGAGTCACATTTGATTTTTTTCCTGTACTGACTGGCTTCTGAACACACTGGCTGATGGTAAGCTTTGTCATGAGATGCTGAGATATAAAGAACAACAGGTTACCTCATAATCTCTTCTTGTTAATGCTTGTTCTGGAGAGCACCTGCTGTCTTTAAAAAGGATTTGAGTGACCCAAGATTAAGAAGCCTCCCTACAACAATTACTGTTCTTATCACTGAAGAATACTCATACCCATGTGACATCTTCCTGATGGTTTCAAATTCACAGACTGAGGGAGAGATAAGAGTCAAAGAACCATACAGTGTGCAATTATAAGAAGACATCAAACCGGTCCAATACAATTCCATTTTGGAGAAGAGTAACACTATCAGACTAATTGATTTCTGTCTGCAAAGTATCTATTAGGACAAAACACCCTCTGATTTCATTTAAAGAAATTTTAAAGTGCCACGGTGCTTACAGTATTTCTAATCATCTTTCTAGTTCATCCTTATTGGGCAAATGACATAATGGGCACAGGGAAGCTAAATGAATCGCACAACCTAACAATGCTAATGTTTCAGAGAGTATATTAAAGCTCAAGAGTAGTATCATCAGTATGTCTTGCCACCTCTTTGATTTAACAGGTACAAAAGTATGGACTTCTGTTCTTATGAAGTCCAGTCAAGTTTGTGATATAAATAAAGGATCTGCTACCATGACACCCATCATAGTATATCCCATGTTACTCCTCAAAACATTTTTCTAAGCCTGTTTAACCACTGAGCTCCTATCACCATTACTTTCATTGATGATATTTGTGCAAAGCCAGTTCTTTGAAATATTGTCCAAAATCATCAGTATTTTGAAAATTAATGTGGAAGGATGAAATTATAAAAAAAACGGTACCCACTCACTGAATCTGCCCATCCTTTCTTCTTTCCAACAATCTGGGTACAAATAAAGGACATGAACCATAATTCTGTTTCTTCTTCTCCTCCTCCCTCAACTTAGGATCCTTCTGAAGATGTCTTTAAGAAATTGAGAAAAAAAGCATCGAACCTAAATATCAAATATTATTAACTAAACTTCTGATTTAGTACTCGTTCATACTAACTGAGAAAGTGAGCCTGCTGGGAACCTCCCTTTGTCCAATCTGAGGGCATGTTGAGGTCTCCAGGTGGCCACATCTTCTAGGTTATAGCAGTAATGTCTGCACCATCTAACTCAGACGGTACCTGAACCAAAATGGAATTGACCTAGTTTTACTTCCAAGTAAAGAAAAAACAACTAGCGGAACTCACAGACTGGTTAGAAACCGAAATGAATTATTTTAAATCAGGTGCAAATGGCAGGTTTGCCAGAAGGAATAAGTAACAGAAGGCAACAGCGATAAAGGGTAATTGAAGATTGGCATGCTGGATACTAGGTGATGGAAAGCCAAGATGGCAGTCTGCTACAGCTGAAGAAAGTTTTGACTGTCCCAAGTTGAGAAGGTGAAGTTGTTATGTGAGGTCAATTCACTTTTGCTCGGCTATGTTTAGGATTCCTCCAGTGGAAGAGAATACAGTTTAGTGCTTATAAGCTTTCTATTTATAAATGCATTAGAATACTTTCCTTTTTGTGCTAATAACAAAGCTTGAAGGATAATCTCAATATAACTTCAGATCACATTATGCATAGCTGTCTTCTTGACTGTAGAACACCTAAAATCCGTTGGTTGTATCTACAGTGGTAAAAAAAAATGTGCAAACAGCAACCAAATTAATTGGTAAGCTGTAGCACGCTGCCAAAAGCAAAGATGGCTAAACATTAACTTTATTGGGGTTTATGCATCTAATATGTCAATGAATAGTATGTTTCCAGCATCGCAGAAACTGTCAGCTACATTGTGGACCCCAGTGGTATATGGTGATCTACTAAAACAGATAGATTCAATGAGGTAGGCTTCTGTTTGTCTGGATTGGACACAGAAATCCAGACTCTTCCAGTGATCCACAGATCAGTTATTATACAACAGACCCTACCAGCTCCTTCACAGCTTGCTCAGCCTTCTGTGTCACTATGTAGTTAAGAAGCCTTTAATCTTCAGGCTGACATAGGTGCAATGAGTCTACAGACTAAAATCTCATACACGATTTGGATGAAAGCTAATTACTGCCAGTTATTCTAGCTGCTTTCCTCCGAGTAGAAGAATGTGGGGGAAAAATCAAATGCATTGCTTTTACTGCTTCATGCTTTGTGCTATGAACTGCGACTTTGAAAATGTTAGTACAAAAATAAAGCTATTTCTATGTTTCAAGAGTATAAAAGATTGTCAGATAGTCATAAAATACTGCTGGTCAAGATGTATCCCTGAAGATATATGCTTAATTTACTCCAGTTTAAAATTCTGTTCTCCAGGTTCCCAGCTGAGGACATATTTTTACAATTGTTTCCAGTGAAAAGTACATTTTCAGATCTGAGCAACAGTCCTTAAAATGGGGCTTTGTGATACCGAAAATGAGCCCACCAAAGGCAATTAGCACACAAAGCTTTATGCCCATCTGTGTAACTCTTGAACTCCAATGGGACTGTTCACATGGTGCAAAGTGAGGAATACGAATCAGCCTTTGCAGGACTAGGGACTTCAGTGTAACATCACTAATACCGTTATAACATACTATTTAAAAATCAAACAAGCTTAAAGATTAGTCTAAGTGAAAACTCTTTTTCATTGAGTATAATAGGTCAAACAGAAGGAAGCAAATATAACAAGGGAACCAGGAAAAACCGCAGTAAAGTCAAAGGATGGGAACATGGATATAGCAGGGTTCACCAGAGGCGATGACAAATAAGCAAGGAGATAAAGTGCTTCAAAATTCAATAATCAGGGGAAAATTATGAATTAATAAGGAAAATGCTATCTTCCAAAAGTCATATTTGTGATGTACAAGATATTTAAGCCAGGTTCATACATATATTAAAAAAAATGGCAAACCACAGATTTCAACAATAAAGAGCCTTTTCATAATCAGAGAATGGTATAAGAAATCTTGTTAATGAAACAGTTGAACTGTCTCCTGTCACAATATCCTTTGATGACAAATTATGCTTCAAGGTGAGAGCCAAGTCAGTTGAGATTCTTATCCTGAATTACCCCATAGGAATCCATCTCTCTCTCTCTCTTCTGACTATGGGTAGACCCTGATGAGTTGAGAGCCCATGGAGTAAAGTCACCCTTTGCAACTTCTTTCCTACGTAACAGTTTTCTGGTTAACGTATCTATTTATTGGACACCAATTTAAATACTTCCATACTTTTTTTTTTTTTCAGTTTGGAAAGGAACAAGCATTTTAGCACATTCTTTCAAGAAATTGTTTCTTCCTTAGAAACTTTTCTTATCATGTTCTGAACCTACAGCAGTGGTTTTCAGTGTTTCTCATCATGCATTCATATTCACCACCATTTCATCAAAAAAAAGGACAATTTTAACTACAGCTTTTGCAGGAGTTTTCATCTATTTCCAGATAACCCATAAAAAGTTCCTCCACATTGTGCACTCAAAAACTGTTTTGCATGTGTATGCTATTTCCCCCCAGTTTCAGTTCTCACTGTCTGACTGAATCAACTGAACTCGAAACAAAAAATTTTCTAAAGGATGTCGAATTACAAAATAAACTCATTTGCGCATCATAGGAAACTTACCCTACAAGAGCCTCCTTTACACATCAGCCTCACCCTTTCCAATCTTAAAAAATATCTTTGGAATCAAATTTGCAGTTAGATGAGTTGCCTATACTTTTGACGTTGAACTAGCAACAACTGTGCTGCCTGTCTCACTACAAGTTTTTAGGTAACTTACAAATTTCGGAAAGGTGGGACTCAGTAGGAAATAAGCAGGGAAGAAAACACGAATACCATCTTGCTGCTCTGCAAGTCCATTGTGTGCCTATATCACTAATGCTTTCCGCAATTCTCACCACCCTGTCTCAGGAAGAACATGAGTGACAGTACTTCCAGATGAAGAGACACTGGAAGTGCCAGGACTCTCCACCCCGAGCACTATCTCAGAGCCAGGGTCACTCTGGACTGGCACTGATTTTCGGCGCAGAATACCAGAGTGCTGCCAGAGACAGACTGCTGAGCTGCCGGGATCCTTGGTCTGACCCAGCGTGGCAGCTCCCGTGCATTTTAATGATGCAGCTAGTCTCCAGAAACGACCAGAAGAAGCTTCCTCTTCATTTATCACATTGCTTCCTCACATGCACTGAGCTTGATTTTTGAGGCAATGGCCAACCACAGCCGAGGGGGCCCCTGGCTATTCTAAATTATATCAAGGCTGAGAACACTGTAAATCAGGCAGGAAACTTTAATGCCACCTTTGGCCACAATGACCATCAATCCTTTATCCCCATTAGTCACAACTGGAATCCAGCCCAAGTGTCTGCAGTCTCAAACGAGATACCATCTTTGATGACCAGTTTCCATCAGACTTAAACTAGTCCAGTGACAAAACAGCTCTCCTCCCCCACAACCTATCGAGGTGAGGAAAAACAGTGAGAAATAGAAAATGAGAATGAAAGAGAATTTATATGCAAAAAACTGTGCTCCTGCTACAACCAGCAATCTACAGTGGAATATTTTTAGGATACAGATAATTCTGGCTTAGTTCCACAAAATGAACGGTAGAACTGCCTCAATTTAATTACCACCCCATGAAGCAATCTGACAGCCCCAATGCAGTGCTTAGTAAGCATTTTACCTCAGACAGCTTGAAGATGTATTGTAGCACTGAAATTACAATACGTACCATGACTTGTTCTGTCATCCTACTTTGGGAATGCAGCATGCTTGTCTCTATAATGAGCTGTCTGATATTCACCCATTTCACCTGTAGCAAACAGGAGTAAAACGTAAGTAACCATAAGTTGGCATATTAGTTGAATGCAAGCTAAAGTATTCATTTTTGGCGGAAGGTTTCAGATTCTTTTAACTATCTAGACAAGTGTAATACATAATTTACTTACATTTACATTTTGAAAAACATTTTGAATTTTCTAAATTTTTAATTATTACAACCTGGAAAAAAAAACAACCCACAAACCCTGTTCTCTCCATCTTACTTTCTGCTTGCAAGATTCCAGGAAAGTATATTAGGGAAATACTTGCTACTATGTCTAACTCAGGGATAAAATATGTATAACTTAAGGACACATAAGTGCGTCCTATTAAGAAAATTAACTCTGCAAGAAAAAGTTTTCTCTGCTTAGTTCAAAAACCAAAGAAGAAAAACAATGTATTAAAAAAAAAATACAATAGGACACTTTATAAAGCTTACAGTAATGCAGTTCTGTAATGTTTTTTTAATAAATATATTTGTGCTTGAAAATATATGCTAGTCTGCACTTCTGCAAGTATAATGAAATGATATACCTTTATTAAAAAACAAAACAAGTGATCCAGCTTGTTTCAAGCAGAAGAAAGATTGAAACTTATTTATTCATATGAAATCTTACAGAGAAAATTGAGTAGCTTTATTTTCTTTTTAATTATGCCATTACATCAGAATCAGACTTCACCACCCTTATTCTGGCTAAGCAATTTTTAGAAGGTGTGTGGAAAAGCAGTTAAGCCCAGGCTAAATTTTAAAACTCCCACCTCACAGGAACTATTCACACCTATAAGAAAGCCCACCTAAAGCATCTAAGAAATCGGTGGTTTTTCATTGACTTAACACCACTGTGAGTTAAGTGTCATAGACTGAATCCTGCTTAATGCCATCTCAAAAGCCATGAATTGTGGAATGTAGAAAAATAATACCCCACATTAGCCATAGGAATAGCCTAGCCCGCCCCCCCCCGCCCTTTAAAATAGCATAAATAAGTAAAGAAAAAGAACTGAGACTCTTCTTCTGTTTCTCTGTAGGATTCTAAGGAAAGAGTCCTTACGACAAACATTTACAGGTGAAAAAGAAAAATAACAGGTGTTATTAGAAACCTTAGAGTCCAGATCATACAAGTACAGGAATGTACAATATCTGTAAAACTATCAGTGCCTATGAGTTTAAGAAATTATTTGCAACTTAATTGAAAATAAAAGCTTGAAATATCTTTATAACCAGCAGAATACCAACAATACATGATATGATACACCCATTTGTGCTCAACCTTCCTTTTTCTGTTTACTGCACTTACGTTTGGTTGAGTCGACGCTCTGTTCCCTGTGATTGCCTGGGAACAAGGGATCAAATACTCAAAAGTAATTGCGCAGGTCACACATCAGCCAAATTTTCCGACAGTGTGTACTTAGCTGTTTCTGAAGACCAAGTCCTCCCTGAGATAGCTCAGAATCTAAAAGAAGAATCTAAAAGAAGAATCTAAAAGCCAAAAGGTCAAGAATACTAAAGCATTGAACTGAAAACAAGACAAGCTAGATTACACAAAAAATCTGATGCATACAAAGTCACAAGCAAAGATGATCCAATCCGTAGATTTAAAAGTCCAAACATACTTGAGAAAGATCACTTGCTATATGATATTTTTTTTAAAAATAAGTGGAAACATCTGCAAGATAAAATATAGTTTAGATTTGCCAGGTGTTGGGTCCCTTACAAACCCTCTGTACCATTAATTGTCTTTGAGTCTTACCTATTATTTTGAGTATGAATTATTTCTCAAACTTTATTTTCTTTCTCTTACACAGTATATCTCTTTATTTCTTTTAAAAAGAGAAATGTTTGGTCACCTTTCTTCAGACTGACAGGGTTACAGAAAACAGAAGTACCTCAGGATTTAGAAAGCACTTCCCAGTCACTATTACTTGAAAGCAAGTTTTCACTCTCAAAGAGGCATAATGTCCGAAAAGAAACAATACTCTGAACAAAGATGAAAAATTGTAGATTACTTTCACAAGCTCTTATTCTACAATGGAGAAAATATCCACACTCTAGCTAGGCTTCTTTGAAAAGAATATTTTCCTTTTATATAGAGATAAAAAGCAAAGCTTTCAGGTCAGAGGCTATAGGGGAAAAGAGCTAATGTCTCCCCATGCTTTGATGTTACAAGTAGTCCCTCGTTACAGAAGTGTATTAGAGCTACTAGTAAACTGAGCCAGCATATTTAATAACCACTTTCAGTATGGGTGGTATATGGATTATTCTGCACATAACACAGCAAGGAAAGTCATGCGCATTATGAACAATACACAGACCTCTATTTTAATATGTTAACATTACTTTAAAATATGGCATAGCTAAAAGGTAATGTGTGATTTATAGATCCCATAAGAAGACCTCTCTTTATAAATGTATCTGAAACAACTATAGATAGCAAACCAGGATTAAGTGTTCCTCTCTCAGTGAAATGTAACACACATAATTGGTTTTGTACTGGTGTGTAATATCTGAAACCAGCAAATTTCAATCTGTTGGGTACTAAACACAACAGTGATGATTAATAGCATATGGTGCCTCTGTTGCTTTTGAAACTGAAGGACTGCAGACTGGAGGAACCAGTCTAAACCAACATGGTCTAGTTCAGTAGTCTTTCACAAATTCTTAGGAGCAACACCTGAAGGACCTAACGCACGAGTTTGCGTTGGTCCTAATGAACCAATGCACTTGTTAACCCACCCTTTGGAACACTATCTCAAAATTCAGGATAGGCTGGAATGAGATCAATAAAGATTACCTAAAAAAAATCAGTCCAAAATATTAATTAAATTTTTGGTGTTATGTAGCACCAAGCTGTGTAACAGTAAGAGATACCCTCAGAAAAAGAATTATTGAATTATTTTAACTTACTTTTTTTGTATCTACTTAAATTGAAACTTGCTAGGAGTACTAATCCTCAAATTAACAAAAATAATCTTTATTCTCTTAGGTATTTGATATCCTCCAACAGACCACTACACACAAGAAAATATAATTTCTGATTGAGTTTTGTATAATTTGGAAAATTATGTTTGTTTGGATATTAGTGAAATACTAATTGCTGACTGAGACCACTGATTATGCAAATGTGAAATTACATGAATTCTATTTAGGTACCCTGCAGTCTGAGCATCACTTAGTAGACAAACAGAGACTGTCCACCAAAATCTCTCAAAAATCTCTAGTAATCAGAAAGCTGAAATGCAATTACCCTACATTTGAACCAGAGGCAGATACACCCTGGCAACTTTTCTTGTCAGAAGTGCCTACAGGAACTTCTTTAGTAGCTCCAGACTTCAGCCAGAAGTGAGCCACCGCAAGAAGGGTAACAAGGCTTTGTGAAGGACTTGCACTAGGGAGTTTCTGCAGGCAAGACAGAAAGGATTAAAAAAAAAAAATTGGAAAACAGTAGAAATGCTGGGAATGGGAAAGTGAAAAAGAGCATGAGTTCAGATGAAAGCTAAGAAAAAGGGGATAAAAAGCTAGATATATGAGGACTGGGGATAAAGAATGAAAACTGCAAGAAAATAAAAAATGGGGAAACTTAAATAGAGAGGAACAAGGGAAATACCAGTCTCACTAAATGTTTCCTGGTACAGCAGCAAAGAAGCAAATCATTCTCCCCATAGGTTCAGGTACCTGCCATAAAAAGTCCAGGAGGAGTTTTTGAGCCTGATTACTCTTAACAGATTTCCAGATTACATTTTTAGCTTTGTAAGCTTTGTTTATAAATACATTTAAGATGAATGACTCACTGGAAATATTGGAGAACATGATGTCCTAAATAACAGCAGCCTTTCTAGACTCCGTTTCCACATCAGTAAGATATGTTTGAACTGTCGATACTGGCTTCACAATGCTATGAAAGCACCCTACCCCTCTGCTGGAAGCTGCATCTCTGAAAGCAGAGCTCTCTGAAGGGAGCCCATCCTCCATCCCTCCAGCTGTAAACCCACTGCACTCGCATGAACTCACATTCTGAGATAGTATGAACTCTTCACTCTATAGACATAAATATATACTATATGGATAATGGGCGCAGCAGAAAAGGCTCACAAGCCACATTACAATAGCATCAGGTGCAGAGAGTTGTAAACCAGTGTCCAAAACCACAGCAGCTGTGTTCATCAGAGGATCTCCTGAGGTGCCTGGCAGCTTTTAACAAGTAAAATAGCAAAAAATGCAGACCTACGTTTTCAATGGGAGGTATTACACACAAAGGCTACATTTTGTTTCTCTCAAATGATTGAAAGTGCCAAAGTTATGATGGACCATGTCCTGTTTTCTGCTTCAACATCTATTTTGGAAGTCTCCAGATTTTTCCAGATGTTTCCAGGCTACCTCCTTAGTAACACACTTGTGAAACACTTAAAACCTCTCTGCTCTGGTCTGCTATTTCTTCATCCTGCCTCCACACCAGTTTCTGCTTTACTGCTGAAGTATCTGTGCAATGGCAGGTGGGTTCCCCAACCCCTTTCTCTTTTTGTATGTCAGCGTAACTCTACGTCATTTAGATGGTAATACTTTTTAGACTCATTTTCTCCCCTTTGTTTTGGGGACGCCCTATGTGGACCCCATTCTAGCTCCCCAGGCAGGACCAGAAGGAGCGGGTGCGGGTTTCCAGGTGGGAAGTGTAAGGAGGGTGATTTTTGTGTGCAATTGGTGGCAATGTGGGGTGGAGGCGTAGGGATCTCCGGCACGTTAGTGTGGTTCCTCCCCCAGAAGGCTTCTTTTTTGCCCTTGTTTATTCTCAAACAGCGAGCCACTGGGAACAAAGACCATCTACTGCATGTGTTTAGACAGAAACAAAAGAGAAGGCTCTACTGCTAACAAGCAGTAGTGGTGAGAGTTTTCTTTAGAAAGCCATGTGAATTATAAACAATATACTACTGCCATGTGTTAAAAAAGAACAAGGTCACTAGTGAGAAAGAAACTAAGTGTTATTCTTAAAAGACAAAGTCAGGAGGTACAAAAGGGCATACATCATTTCCCTCTGAAATTGTATGATAAAATGACAGCAAAAATCAGCTTAGAAGCAACACGTGAACTAGCCTTCTGTGCCTCCTGCTCTCTTCCTTCCAAGACTAAATGGATCTGTGTCTCTCTTTTGTCACATTGTTGTAACTTTCATTCAGTCTCCCCACTTCACCTTGACCGCATCTGAACAGTGACAATATGTTTCTTGTTCTTCACACTTTTCCCAGCAAGGATCACTGACAGCCTCTTACTTTGTATTTTCTCGGCTTTTGAGGCAGTGATTTTTTTTTCCTTCCTTTTCCCCCAGCCATCATCACTGCTATTTGGAGAGAATTTGGTTCAATTTCCATTTTAAACATGAAATGTTTGAATTAGCTCATAATGTCTCCCAGCTTGCAGGGGAAAGAGCTGGTCTTTAAAAAAAGGAAAAAAAAAAGTTTTCTTTTTTGCAAAATAAAAAATGAAAAGCAGCAGAATAATCTTAAATCATTTTATACTGCACATAAAACTTGAAAATAATGAGAGCTCTTCAATTTAGAAATGATTGGGGTTCTAGGCATAAGAATCAGAGCGAGCTGTAAAATTATTAGAACGCTACAGCATCTTTCGTAAGCATTTCAATTCAGAGGTGATCAAAGATTCTGGACTTGCAGAGCAATTTACTTGGCATTTGCAGGAAAGCCTCACTCTTTCAAACTGAAGCACTCTTAACAATATGAAGAACTCCAATAATTTTAAATTGATGTATACCATACATGCCTAGAAATCCAATTTAGTCTTTAAATAAAAACATTATAACTTCAGAAGTATGAAGGGCCCACCCACAACATAACAGCAATCTAGCCTTTCCAATTCACATGTCAATTCAGCCTAGCTGTTATTTCTCCCATGCTAGGTTTTTCTGACGTGAGGAATTGCTGAAAACATTAGAGATTAGTATTTGTTTCTTTTAACCCTATCCTTCAGGCTTGCTTTCTGATTATCTATGAATTTTTTTCCTAAAGCCAGTGAACTTCTGGACAGCCTCAGATCGCAAGCTGATTTGCAAGGTGTAAATGGTATTTCTAAATGTTTTTAAATACTGCAGATTAAAAACAGAAGACAATGTTTAAGCCACACCAAAATGCAATATGCAATGTATGCAAAACATTTAAGCCACATGCAAAATGCAATTCAACCAAAACTTTAATTCAGCTGAGTTTAGCTGAGCTCAGGTTTGCAAATAAGTATATCTATTCTTAAGGGAAACACAAAGTACATTGAATTCTAAAACAATATTGATAGAGCAGGAAAAGAAAATTAAGTCTAAATTTTAAAAGTTACATCTCAAGTACACATGAAAAAAAAATCAGGAAAAGTCCCCTGAGCAAGAGAGGTCTTGTGCTGACCCAGCAAGTCCTCTGCTGCTTCCATGCAAATCATCCTTCTATGTAAAACAGACTCCTGTCACCAGCCAACTTGTGAAGTCTCTGAGTTTCGCATAGCAGGCAACCACCTTGCCAGTCATACTGGCCCTACCAGAAACCCTTCCTGTAGCCCACAAGGCTGGTGAGCGGCCACAGGAGAGTTACTGTCTATAGAAACTCAAGTTTTCTTTTCCTTATTGACACAGCTGTAGGACTGTGAGACATATATAAGGCAGACAGTGATATTTGAGGTTAGATCTTGGTGTTTGGTTCTGAAAGTATCATATTCACTTCTAACTGGGTGCTCTAAAGACATCAACACAAGTTTGGATACACCTTGAGAATGCTGGGGATGACCAGTCCACCAGAAACAAGTAGGTGGAGGGGATCGATCAGACTAGGTGACCATAAATGTTTCCCTCACGCTTTAAGACTACACAGAAGTTGTTTTGTTTCATACAGGAGATACAGGTGATGCACTGGTGGATGGAAAAGCCCCAGACAGCATAATCCGCTTTTGTCTCAAATGGATAAGATTTGCTGCCGTTATTTTAGATTTTACCAACTGTAAGTAGCTTTTCCAACATGCAGCATGATGAAATACTTTTAAGTTGGAAGGAACTTCTGGGAGTTTTCTGGTGCAACCCTCAGCTCAACAGAGAACCAACATAGATCAGGTTGCTTGGGATTTTGTACAGTAAAGATCTGAATATCTCCAAACGTATAGTTTTATAAATTACTAATGCTTCTTTATGTTCTTCATCTTTTAAATTACAGTATTCTAAAATTAGGAAATTTTAGGTTTTCTATCTGAGAAGTTGATAGCCAGGCCTGTTTCTAAGGATAGAACACATCTATGAAATATTAATGCGGTGCAAACCAATGCAGGTGCCCTTGAATGTTTTTTAGTACTATTGGAGTTTATATGATCTATGATAAGAAGTCTGTCTTGTTCCCCATGGGCTATAGCTTAGCCTCAAGACTTAGGGGATGTGTGACTTCTAGTGTAAATTTAGTGGAGACTATGATGTCTATAAACCCTTACAAAATGTCACACAAAAAAAGTATTACTAGAGTTCTACCTTGAACTATGCCAGGCTCACTGGCAGACAGCAAAAGTGCTTACAAGTATCCATCATAATGTTCTTGGGCTTATAAAATTAATTTAGCCCCTTGTGGTGGAGACTGACACCAGCTAACAGAGGATGTATTTCAAAGTATGCATTCTGTTTTCTGGAAAATAGAAAAGGACACTGAACCTTTCCAGAATCTTTTAAATAATGAAACCTGAAGTACCTGTAACTGGACAAATTTGTGACAAAGCTTGAGGACCCAGCCACAAACGCTGGACACAAAATTGCATATTTCACAGGCATCTTTATTATTTTCCACCAGATTTGACCTTCCTCTCCCATATTTGCTTTGTGTGAAGTTTGAAAGCAAACTTGTTTTGGAAATGTTAGAAGAGGAACAGTAGTCATGGCTTCGAAAAGGGAAACTACCTACATGTTCAGTATTAAATGTCGATGCAGTCAGAAAAAGAAGAGACATTACCAATAAGCAAATATTTTCTAATGCCTAAATTCTTTATAATTTTAACTGCAGTCTTAAATGACATTTAAATGTATATAATTTATTTCAGGAAAAAAGTATTTTATCCTAGTATAGCATTTAACTTTGATGCTCACCTATGTAAATAAACTATATGGGAGAGAAATGTATTCCTGTGTTTCCTGAAGCTGGTTTTTGGCAGTGTTCTGTAAGACAAGGTTGTCCAAACAAAAGAGAAAAATAGTTCATGTCATTACAACTATTTTATGCAGTAGCCAGATGCCTATCACTTTTGAGTCAAAACCTCCAATGTTCATGACATGACAAAACTCTAGAAGTCTTAATCTACAGCTAACCTTTCAGCTTCCTTAGTGTTGAAGATTATTGTTCTGCTTTAGTAGTTTAATCAGGTACTTAAAATTTCCCTTTATGCACACAGCAGCTATCTGAAATCAGCTGCTTTCAGCCTTTCCAGAAGCCTCAGGCCAGGGAGAGAAAAAGGTAAATAATGTCAGAAAAAGTATGTAAGCTCAATAAGCTCTACTAATAACTTAATAGATTTCTCTTTAGGATTCACCTCAACCTCTTAATATGTTTTAAAAACTAACCTGCCTAATGTCCTAAAGTTCTAAAACATGGTAACACATTTTTTAAAATACCATTTTTCAATACTAAATTGAGAAGACCTTGAACTGAAGAGAATCATCTTTTATAAATCATTTACTGCTTTGGTTTTAACATGTCTCTATACACTGAGAACAGAAGGAACAGCCCTGAACAAGGAAAATACTCATCCAAGTCAAAACCAGCAGCTATCAGTTAGTTGCTTTTGCTGTAGATTTCTCCAGAAAGCCTATTTTCTGTTGGTTTTGGTTTGTTTTCACTGTCTGTTAAACACAATGGAAACAGAGTATGTTTTGCAAGGTCCCATAATTCAAAAATTCTAAAACTATTTCACTGAAGCTTCCCAAACAAATTCTTTTGTTGCAAAGAGTATCCACAAATAGTTACAATTTCAGCCCAAAGACTGAGGGCTTCACACAGTTATGAATATATGGCAACAGGAGTTTATGACAAAAACCTTTCTGGTAATCCAACCATGGAGGACTTCATCAGGTGTCAGCAGTAAAGAGTGCGTTATACTGTTCCTTAACAGTACGTGTAGGATATTAGACTTGTTGTAAAAGAAGTATAGCCCTGCTTGTAGGGCACTTCCTCGAAAATAAAATCACATTCTCCTACCTTTTTCGTTGAGTATTTCTTTCCACTTAGTTCTGTTAAAAAAATACTAAATTGAAACCAATAAGTCTTTGTCACTCTTCCAGATAAACATTGGAAAAAACCCACAAATGCCAAATTATGAATGCTTACGACCAAGGAGGGCATTACCCCAAAGGTAAATACTAATAAGGATACGGAAGCACTTATAATAGAAAGTACTTCCACACTTGCCTACAGTGATCACTCTTCAAACCATCACAAAGTACAGCTGGATTTGCAAACTGAATTGCATTCTACCAACAAACTGAATACAGACTACCTGTCTTTCAGGCCTTCTTCCAAGACCTTAAAACTAGAAGTAAATTAGATTCTATTTGTATGAGATAAACTTTTCCATACCTCAATATACATATTTATATACATATTTAAATTGTGATACTTTGTAAATACTATAATTCCCATATTAAAGTAGATAACTTGAGACCATAATGACAAAGAAGTACTGAAATTTGTGCCTAGTTTAGTCCTGAAAACCTCACTGTAGTCAGCAAGAATTTACAGAACCTGAGCAAAGATATAAATTATATATATTTATTTAGCATTTAGATTCTTGAAGCAATGAAGCAGCATACACTAGTAGGTGCTATTTTTAATTTAAGAATTTCTTCCCTATCATAGAGATAAATTCTATTCTGAATGTGCTATTTTGCCACTTCTTTTCTTTTTAATGATAAGCAAAACAAACATGACCTCAGAACATCTTTCTTCTTACTGTGAGAAAGGAAAGGGGAAAAATAAGGGGGGGTGGGAAGAGCATGCAGAAAGAGGGGATTTTTGACAAGTTGTATGATTAATATAAATGGACATCAAAGTTTTTGTAAAGGAAATTTCAAAAGGAAAGGAGATGTTTAATAGAAGCTCTCTTACCCAGCATACCAGTCACTGGAACAGAATATTTACTTCTTGAAGGTGTGGCAGGGAATGGAAAATTACCTAACTGTTAATGCTTCTCACTGAACATGGGAAATGAAAGATTAAAAATAAATAGCTAGTTTGAATGGGGCACTTTTATTACCACTACGAGATGCCTCTTCATGCTGTAATTCTTGAGACACTTTTCCTGAGCTTGAGATTCACTGCACAGAAACTACAAGGTGAGGTCCTATTGCCCATGTTCTTCTTTTCCAGTCAGTCTGCCTCGCTCTGCACTTTCGCTCCTCCTGGATCCTTGGACCCACATACAACAGAGTCTGCAACTTCTGACACAGGCAGAAAATGAATATGTTGCATTATTTATCAGTGACTGCCCTCAAAATACTCCTGGGCAGGGTGGGAATAGTCCTTAGGTGTTTCTGAGGTCATGTCTCTTTTCACAGCTACCTGGCTGGTAGCATCTGAGTTGAAGAAGAGTATATTTTATATTACAATATATTATATTTACTTCCATTCTATTTGCCTTTGCAGTGGGATTTCTCTCCCCTGATTTTAGCTATCTAAAGGCTGGACGACAAACTCAGTGAGAGCTCAAGACGCCAACAATGACATATTTACACATAGGTGTCTACAGACACACTGAATAGCCCCTGAACTATGGGGCTTGGTTCGGTTGACCACACCTTGGTATCTAATGCCATTTGACACATCCTGGGGTATCCAAGATGTATCTGACAGGTCTGAAAAGATGACACAAGACAGGCAGGAGACCCGGTCCCAGAGTGGTACATTCCACAGCATCTCAGATACCGCTAGACCCTGTGAGAAGGCAGCTGTGTCAGGCCCCTCATCGAAATAGTCGGTCGTGTTTGGAAAATAATTCATTACCAAGTACGAGATCTGCATTATGGTGAGCTGAATGGCTCTCTAGGCCCTGACACCTAGCGCATACGTCAACAGCATCATTAGAAACCTAACTGTAGCAGGATTTAGGAACCTTAATTGCAAATGTCTGTGATTGGGAGCTGAATCTTGCCATAGCTGTCTAGGTTCCTTTTTCTGTTATGGAAAATACTAAACTTACCTAAAGGGCAATTCAGTCTATCTGAAAATTTAAGTCTAAGATAGGTGGGAGCATTTACCACTTGGAAGCATTCTCCTTCCCACCCAACAACTTTAAGCTGGGCTGAGATAACTGCCATAAACCAACAGAGTGCAAACCATCTGACATTACACATACCGACTCCAAATGTTGCAAATTAAATTTTGAGGTAGAATCTTACAATAATCAATTACATATTTTAAACATTTCAATTACTTTTAATACACCTGGATAGCAGTGACACACTCATGAAATTGATATACAGCTCTCCTTCATCGTACAGTAGTTATTCTGACACCTTTAAAGTTTGATGTCATCAAAACGGGACTGCATTTAACCTGAATCCTTCTTTCACTCTGTTCTTCTATAACCACATGGATAGTTTATAGACATTTTTCACTAACCCTTTTGATAAAATAATAAAATTTTTCTTGTCTGCTCACAGTAAAGCTTAATTTTTCCATCTGTTTAAAATATTCCTCATTAGTAGCTCCTACAAATCCAGACAACTAATCTGGTTATTTCACAAATATAAAAGCATACTTAAATTGGATTTTAAAATGATAAACAACAAAGGATTCATGTCCTTCTAAGACTAAAAACCTAAATAATAATTCAAAAGAACTCATTAAAAATTACTCCATTATGAACTTGCATGCCAAATTTCAGCACAACTGAATTTGTTTTAGTTTATAAATATGTGCAAACTAAAGCCTTTGTCCATTTCAGCACACAACAGTTAACATCTGGAATTATTTTACAGAAAAGAAGGCAATTCTAAACTGAAATACAGCCCTTATTCAAAACCAGAAGATTTCTTGAAAAAAATTGTTGATCTTGTATTTTACTTCCCTGCTTTACTCCTTTTAAAGCTTAATGCTTTTTCTTCGCCTTCTCCATTCTCATTCTTTTGTCCACTACTCTTCATTTTTCAGTGTTTTTAAATGTAAGAAGAAAAGAGTTATGCTTGAGGCAGAGAAAAAAAGGAGGGAGATTTTCTTAAAGGATTTAAAAAAAAAATCTAAAATATGGCTGCAGATTTTCATAACTAAGTAATCAGACGAGGTCTCCCTCAGTAAATAAATATCCCTTAGACATGAGCAATGAAAATTGCTTCATATTGTAAGTGGAAAATGTATTTCTCTCTTTACCAGATCCATCCACCAGATGACAACAGAAATTTGAAAAAGAAAGGGGTTGTGGTTTGGTTGGACCATCAGGAGAGGAGGGGTTCAGAGCGGGAGATGAGCCGAGGATGGTTTTCCACGCATCCCCTTCCACTCACTGCAGAGACTGTTGAACGCTTCCTCCGCTCTCACCTACCCGAGCTACGTGGGAAAACTGGTGCCAGTGGGAGCGTCCCCCACCGCATAAAGCAGCGGCATAAGCCGAGCCTTAGTGTGCCGAGTCTTTTCCCTTCTTTAAGGACTAAATTCCTCTTGGGTGTAGAATAATTCTCCGTTCATAACAGACTAGGAGAAATTACTCTGGATTTAAAAAATCAAATTTTGTTGAATCCGGTCTCAGTATATGTTTGCACAACTTAGCTCAAGCTGAAGGATCTTAAACTAGAAAAAAGTGCATCTTTCTCCTTGCCAATAGATGATTCACTCAACAAAGTTACTAAACTGGATACTAGACTGACTGATGGTCAGTGTAAGGCCACTCCTTATGTTTCCAGCACGTGATCTTAAGGTACCCAGAGATTTCGAGCAAGGTATTCCACATCTGCCAAGAAAGAAAATCTCGGAGGTTGTAACGCTGCCGGATTTGACTTAATGTCCTCCTCCACCAGCCCCTCCACCTTGTACAAAAGTAGGAAGAAACATCCCAGGGATGTGAAAAACTACAGAAGACCCTGGGTCCTGAAATGCCTGATCCTGCCCTCTGCTCTGGTGGTTGATACGAGGTCAATGCTGTTTAACCCACAGGGTGCGGGGCCGGCTGGGGACCCAGGGACCCTCTGTACCGCACCGGCAGCCCCCGCCATCCAACTGGCACATTCCACTTCGGTGAGCTAATTGCAGGCATCGGTTTTGTTCAGTTTTGGAGGCCACCAGAGACCCACGAACAAACCCAAGAGTCCCCCAGAGTTTGTGACTCTGCTGCTGCAACCACCAGCCCACCGTGGTGTGGGGTGAGGAGTGGGAAATGCTGGAGGGAGCTGCCCCGGGGCGGGCAGGGGCTGGGGGCTCCTCGCGTCCTCCCAGCCCTTCTTGTGACAGGGCCGGCAGGACCCTTCCGAGCAAGCTTCACCAAGCCAAAAACATCTTGCAAGAATACTTAGTTTTCTCCCCAACAAAACAAGCCACAAAACTTTGAGGTCCACTTTGGAGGGTGGGGTTCTGGCCGGTAGATTTGATTTGATTTGATTTGATTTGATTTAACCTGTGTGGCTGCCAGCCGTATGCAGGCAGGTGTACAAAAGCACCCAGGAGGGGAGAATTTGGGAAGGCATCTTTCCCAAGGGTCCCAAACCTCCGCCACCCCGTTTCGCCGCCCCTCTCCGATGAAGAGGTCAGAGCAGAAGGCCCCGACCCCTGCGGGGGTCTCTCTGTGTGTGTCCCCCCCCCCCGGCAGGCAGCACAACAGCATTTCAGGCGGAGGGGGAGGTTTGCCAGCCCTCCCCGCCGGGACAGACGGCCAGCACCCCCCCCCCCCGGCCTTCAGGGAGCGAAGGCAGAGGGTGTCACCGCCGCCCCCCCCAACCCTGCTGTCCCCCCGCCCCCGCTGCGGCTGCCTCCCTCTCCCCCCCCGGTCCCCCGGGAAGCGTCGGCGCTGACAGCACCCGGTGTCACTCTCCCTGCCACTGTCACTCTCACTTTCGCCGCTATTATCAGCCGTAAGCCGGGGCAGTCCCCAGCCTGGCAGGGCTGCTGATCGCTATCGCTCCGGCTATAAGCTGCCCCTGCCATGAACCTGGCTGGGCGGGGGGGAGCGGGAGGGGGCTGGGGGAGTGGGGCGGGGGGGAGAGGCGCTGATACAGTTTGGTTTCTTTTCTTATTTTCCTCTCCTTTCTCCGGCGCTCAGTCTTTTGTGTCAGCTTTCAGAAATGCTCTGTTTGACTGGCAGCCTGTCACAGATCAGTTACCACCTAAAGCCGCTTGGCAGGGAGAGGTGACGGCCCAGGAAGGGATCTAAGTGGGTTTATCAGTGCTTCTTTACGCCTCGTGAGCTCCTTGACACAAAAGGAAAGGGTATTAAAGATCTAAAGCGAGCCCAAAAGCGTGAAAGCTCCTTATAGGCTGCAAGATGTGGATGTGACTAAATTTTTAAATATTTTGAGTTGATGCTATTCATTTTGCCAATAGAGTAGAAAGAATTTTTGTTACAGAAATGAGTGTATGTTCCACTTGAGTGAGATTTGGAAAAGGGAGGAAGTCCCTAAATATGTGCTCAGAATATTACAACTACCCTGTATTTACAATCATGCATCTGTTTTGAATATATATAAAATCTGACATATTTCTTTAAAAAAAAAAAACACACAACAAAAAACCCAAAACAAAAACCCAACAGTCATTTAGCACAGACAGTATTCAATTTCCTGCTACTATTGCTGAATTCATTTAGGGGTTCTGTGTTTATTTGTTTGTTAAAGTTTAAACATTATAACGTAGTGAGATGGGTTGGCAATTTTCAAATCCTATAAATGGTAAGCATGGAAAAGGTCCAGAATTCATTAGGTATATGCCATATCTCCTTTCAGGCTCTTTTATGCATGGATTATTGTTAAAGTAGTGTATTTTTAGCATGCCAATGGCTTCTCACAGCACATTACTACAACCATAATGGTTACACTATAGGCAGCAGAGCACAAAGCCTTTTCCTTTGTTCCTAATTTACCAGATCTCAAACTCTTTTATTGTCTGATTTAAATTAAAACACAAACATTTCTATGGGAGACAACATCGGCAAGGTGTATGATTTGGGGGCTATGAAATATCGAAAAAGCCAACCTACATCCTGGTGGTCAAAATAGGCAGATTTTTTCATCATCTACTTCAGCGAAATTATACGTATTCTAAACCTCACATAATCAGAGGGTCATATTCCAGCCTTGGTGAATGTTAATGAGAGTTATACAGAGATCAAGAATTGTCATGTTCACGATTACTTTATTTTTTTCATTTACTCAAAAACTTGTTTATCCACTTATTTATTCATTTACATTTTTCATATTTTTACCTGATTCAATTTGAAAGAAAGTTTTTAAAGTGTTTGGGATCATAATAACATGTGTGGGGTTTTTTTTCAAACACAAAAGGGTAAGTCTCAGTCCTTCTTCTCTCGATTCTGTAGTCACCCAACTTGTTTTTCATGTCATTATAGCCCCTCCTAGCCTTCACATCTGCTGTCTACCATTTTCATTGCTTATAAGCAGCAGGTGAATGGCCCAAATGAAAGATTTAACAAGCCCTCAGCGGAGCTGCTGCCCTGAAATTTCACTCCCCTACACAATGCTCTTTCCCTCTCTTTGTCTGAAGTAAAAAGGGGTTTTCTTGGACCATTGTCTTGACTGTTGGCTAATATTGTCATCCTCTATAAAGTTCTGTAAGTGGCTACTGAGCAGGATAAAGTGAGTACTGTTAAAATATTTTCATGCTATTTCCTCAAATTTGTAAGGCAGGCAACTTAAATCAGCCTCCCATCCCTTTGCAATTAGAAACCTGCAGAAACTTGAGGAACTCTGTTTACTGGTGCAAATATTAAAACAGCAAATTAAGTGCCAATATTTGTGCCAACAGTTCTTGCGCCTCCCTTTCCAGAGTGCATAAAAAATACCAAATGCCTACCAGGCCAATGAAAACTAAAAACTCAGTTTTGGAGCAGTTTTGATTAAATCCTGCAGCAAACAAAGTTTGAAAAGAAATACATCTGAATAACTGAAAATGTGGGGAAATCACAATATACTTAGTTGTTTTATCCACAACTAAGAAGATCTAAATTTGTCTTTTCTTTTTGCTGTGCATAAATGACCAGACTTTCAGTTCATTCCCAAATATGCTTGCAAGCACAGCACCACGTCTCATCTCCCCCAGATCACCCAGCGAGGACCATAACTTCTCCAGCTGTATCTGTAATGAACTTGATACTTCCTCTGCAGGTTAACCAGAAACATTACTAACAAGCTAAACCGATTACCTGTGAGGTGGTTTGAGGTAAAAAGAAAACCCAAACTCATCGCAAAATTCACTGGGCTAGAATGTCATCAAAATGAAGCTTTTAAGAGGCCTAAACTGAGATTTGAAGACAGGAACTTGCTAATCCAAAGCCTAAACTTTAGATGACATCTGATTGTATCCCAGGATATATCTATTATGGCACAATGAGGTCTACCTTAAATAAGTTTAGGACTAAAATTAGGTTAAATTTCTTGCTGCAGAGAATGAGGGGCGGTGAAAGACTTGTCAAAAGTGTACATGGCGGTTGCAGGCACCCAGCACAACAGCTGGGGGCCTTTGGGAGCACTGGAGATGCGGTCCCCTACAAAGACATGCAGGTCATTTAGAGTGCCTTCAGATGAAATTCATACATGCCGGTTGTAACATTTTCTTCAAAATATTCAATATTCAAAGACTAAATGTCAAAATGTCCAAGTTAGAAGCATTAATGACTTTAAAAGGTATATATTTCAGCTGAAAATAAATGTATTTACTATATACGCTGCAGCCATTAATTCTTAAAATACATACCCTTTCTCAAATTATCCACAAACATCTAAAGCAAAGATCTCTCCCAGCTTGAAGGGTAATATGTTCTCTGCTTCCTGAGAGCCCAGCAGCTTTTGGGGAGAGAGGGGCTGGAAATCCTGGTTTTATTTGTATTTATGAACAACCTGAGGCATTGGTTGTGCTAAACTAGAGTCTGACGGGCGTAAGGGACTTCTACAGCAAGACTGCCAAGCTGCTGGTGCTTAGGGAACAAGCCAGTGAAAACAAGCACCATAGCCATTGCTTTGCAGATTAAGTTACACGGAAGGATCCTTTAAAGCACTGCATCTGGAAAGCTACCTTTAACTCTCACTTTAGTGTCCCTTTACACTGCCAGTGCGGTGTAATGAACTTCAGTATGAGTAAGGATGTGGCTGTGGTGCTAAACGAGGGAAAAAGGAAGAAAATGTTGTCTGTCTTTCGTTATTTTACTTCATATCTCAGCCCTTGGCCTTATATATCAGGGCTCTTGTTCAGAGCATTTTTCCCTCTTTACATATGAGGTTTTGCCTATAAAGATAAAACACCCGTAAGCACCTGTTAAACTCCCACAGGAGCTTGTCTCCTTTGCCAGTCACTCTTTCTCACCTTTCTCCCAGTAAACTGTACTGGAAAGCAGCCTCGTTTAGACACTGCTGCGTGCCACCGCCTGGCTGAGGGACGAGCCTATGGTTCCCCGCCTTCCATCAAAGTGGAAAAGAAACTTCAGCTTGCCAGTACATGAGACACATTCAGGCACATCTGACTAAAAGTGTGCTATGGAGACTGGGCAATGACAAAGACAAAGAGGACTCCACAGAGAAAGGAAGGAGGAAGATGGAAGTGAGACACTAGGAGGGAAAGGTGCTGATTTTAAACCCTCTTCCCCACGGACAGCATCACTTCTTGAGCCATGACACGTAGCCCTTTGGCCACTTTGCATTTGTGGCTTATCCTGAAGGCTGCATTTCAAATTGGGCTTTTGATCATGTGCCTGCTGAAAGAGCAAATGATGAGAGAGAACCGAGAGTCACAGCTTGATCTTCACTGGCCACAAGCCATGGCAGGTGACATGTGGCCGGTGGCAGGAGCTCACCACGGGGACTTGTGGCCACGGCACCCCAGTCCTTGAGGGAAGGAGCAATGGCAGGTGTGAGAAGCAGGAGGACCCTGACCCTGGCACACCAGCTCTTGGGCACTCTGGCTATGAAAGAGCCGGGGCAAAGAAAAAAATGACTTTATTTCCATCTGTTGCAATACGGAAGCTTATACCACGGTAAATTAAGCAATCCACTGAATGTAACAGGACGTGCGGGTAGAAACCTAACCGCTCTTACTCCAAACCTTCACCTGGGATGCCATAAATCCCATCTTAGTTTGGGGGGCTTTAAGTTTCTGCCAAAGCGAAACAGACTATTGTGCAAAAACATGCAGAAATTTCTGTTGGCAAGAATGGGATTTTCACAGACACAGAGCGTATTTAAAAACTGTGCTTCAGCAACAGTGACAACTATCAGTGTTCAACCTTGAAAGCATCAGAACCCCTCTAATCCAAAAGTGCTACCTCTGTTCCTTGATGTATCTGAACATTAATTTTAAAGGTGCAAACTATGTAATAGGTATAAAGGATAAGTACAAACGCAGTAATATCATGCTTACCAGTAATTTTTTTAGACACGATTAAAACAGCTGGTATCTGCCACATAAAGGCAGTTGTATAACAGAAGCAGAAAATCTTAATCCTGTCTGTGAGGCATTTAAAGTTCCCACTAGGATGAAGGGTGCTATAAAAATATTTTTAAGCCTGTAACTAGCAAAAATGACTTCATTATGATCTCATGTGCTGCCAGAGCACCAATTAAATTGACTTGATAATGTTATGATTAGGCTGTACTTTTCATCAGTTACAAAGCTCTTGATTGAAGAAGAGATTTGCAACATTGAAAGAAATGACCTTGTGATATGGATTTTTATCAATGACTTTTTACCTTGCTGGTTTCCAATTACATGACAAATAAATAATAGTACTTGCAGCTTCTATTATACTTCTGAGGATCTCAAAGTACTCTGCTGATTAATTAGCTTCACAAGAGCTATGAGAGTTAGGTACATGTTATCCTGTTCTTATTAACAATTCAGAATTCAAATGTGATATCTTCGCCCCATTCAAATAAATGCCAAAAAGCCTCTTGACTTTAGTGGAGGTAGGATTTCACTCACAGAGTTTAAGCAGTTTGGCCAAGGTCACAAAAATCTGTCTGCAACAGAGCTGGGCCATCTCTCCTTTCTCACCACCGCTGCAGTTAAAGCCATAAAGTAACGCAGGTAAAATGTACCCAAGGTTTGAATTATACTTGATCCTGTACTTCCATTGTCAAAAAGTCACATTTAAAAGTCATAACTTACCACTACCAACTTCATTAAAAAAAAAGGCAAATTTACATAATGCAGAAACATTTGATTGGTAGAGAAAAAAGACCATATACTCCACAAAGCACCCTTTCAAGTCCTTCTCAGTCTATAATATAAATGTTTGAGAACACTTGTTTTTCAGTATTTATATGAATGGATACATTGAATATATGTGTATTTGTATTAAATCTGTTCTAATATTTGTCTCAACATGAATTCATAGAAGAAAATCAATGCACAGTAGAGCAGTTTATTCAAAGTTTCTCAGCTTATGCTAAGGCAAATTCAAAATTATTTAAGCAATTACATCATAATAAAGAATAATTTAGAAAAAAAGATATGTATTCCTTGATGCTCTAAAATGTGTACTTCATGGTTACAGTTCTTTCTCAGAGCTAATTGCTGCTTGGGGTACAGTGCAGCGGGCGTTCTCCACACTGCACGCCAGACTCCTTTGAAGAGTTATAGAAAAGGACAGAGAGATAATTTGGTTCTCACTTTTCAATTATGAAACAGAGTTAAGAAATAAAAGATCTTTCTGGAATCAGTTCAAAAAATGTGGCAGCTAGAGCAGTGACAGTTGAGCTGCATTGCTTGTTGTCCACCAGGTAGGCTGGTTCCTCATCGGAGGAGAAATGGAACCTGGGCTACCTTTTTATTTCTGCAAAGTATATGTCACCTTACACCAACTAATCTTTTGCCAAAAGAAAAAGCATGAAAAAGTTCCCCCATTTCAGGGATTACAGCCAAACTCAATGACTATGCCCGAGTTTGAACTAAAAGAATTATGACAGCAACCCTAGCTCATTGCTTCTTTCTTCTTCAAAAGATATTCCGAGGATCTTGTGGTGGATGTGAAAAAGACTCCTTCATCATCAGTTGTCAAATGTGGACAGAGTGGTGGAATGTAATTCTTGCACTGGTTCTCCTCTTGTAGCGTTGGTGAAAGCAGAGGAGACCCTAGAAAGGGAAAATGCAACCAGTGCAAGAGGTGCATCTGTGCGGGGAATGGGAAGGTGACACCTATAGACATTTATAGACACTTGCAGGAGATGTGACACTTGTGGCAAGAAAAAACAGAGAGAACTGGGATGACCTTCACTACTGACTGCATGGTCACCAGTGTCAGAAAAATGCTCCCCCTCCAAACACGTTATTACAAAGCTGAGGATTGCTAAACCCACTACAGTTAAATGCAGTGAATTAGATAGTGCTAACCAGAGCTGGTTAGTCTACACGGTACAGTAAGCATTATGTGGGCAGGCCAGCCCAACTGTGACCTGCATGGGTATCCCCAGGTTTCTAATGCTATGACAATTTCACAGTTAAACCATTCTTTTAGAATATCTTTACTCTTGCAATGCCTTTTTATGATAATAATTTTACATTATAATTTTACATATAGATATATTTTATACACCATATAAATATAATAAGTTAAGTTATAAACTTACCTCTATTATAAACCCACATAATTTCATTTGACCAGGATGCATTTAGTGCAGTAGCAGAGAGAGGGAAAGAAGTTTACAATCAACGCTTAATCTGGCTGCCAGCTCAATAACAGCAAAAAAATGAAGCAGGTTTTCATGGTATCCACAAAGGCTCTAGGCAATGCCATCCTTGTGTCTTAAATTAATGCTTAGAGACAAAGCAAAGCATAAGCCATTTTACAGTTCTATGCAAGTGGCTTTATTGGTTTTGACCCATAAATGCCAAATTTCACATAAACCATGGTGTAACATAAAAACTTCTTTCAAGTTGCCTTTTGTAGCCAACTCAGAAGTCACTGATCTCCATAGATCTTATGTATAAAATGTCTGCTCTTCACCATCCAGGAATTACTGTTGGCAAAAGGAGTTCTCCCTAGTGCAGCATTCCTGAAATCCACGTACACTGTATTTCAGGGGCTTCTGGCACACAACCAGACCATAACAAGCAATGTAAACTGGTTATGCTGCAAAAGACTACCTGTACACACATGTAGTCATAATATTGATAGTGGAATTTGATTATATTCCTGTTTATGGACACGAAAATGAAGACAAAATCTTGGAAGACTCTGTGTTGACAATTCACAGTTCAGTTTTGAGTAAATGGAGATACCTGTATCACAGATATGAAAATAAAACAAACAAACCCGCAGAATTTTCAGAAGTTTTTTTTTATGTTCACAAAGCCTGGAAAAAAACTGAAGATAAGCCTGTAGGAAGACATGTTACTACCTCCTGGGATATTAGCAACAAGATTTATCACCTTCTTCCAAAGACGCCCAGCAAGAAACAGTGTCCAACTGAGTTTGGAGACAACAGATGAAAGATTTGACCTCCAGTCTGTAATAACAGCAGTGGACACTGAACTAGATCATCTGGCCGGCAGGGTGAATTAGCTTGACCACTAAGTGGACGTGATTATAATCAGGGATGGACAGACTTTCTAGCAGACAATAAGAGATCAACATAGAACACTCCATTTCACGTGTCTTCCGGCATACCATGATTTGGTTTTGGAAGAATATGTTGCAAAGCTGGACACAAATAAATCATAATATCTATTTGTCTGCTAAGGCTGCAGCTGATGAAGTAAAACCACTTTGTGCATGATTACATTAAAAACAAAAATGGCAACTTGATTTTTTTATTATTTTTTTTTTCTGCCAAGGAAAGCATCTATGCTGCAGAACAGAGAAGATACTAAAAGAGAAACTAGTAATTCACATGTGGCATGTATATCAAACTTTTTTTCGATATTTCTGCATTGGATTTTCTGTCTCTTCTCCCTTCACCTATACTCTTCTCCTTTATTGAATGCAAACTCAAAGAAGCTTAAATCAAATATACAAAGTCACTAAGTTCAAGCAGATTTGAAATTAGGTGAAGAAAGTTCACTCAAACTCACAGACTGTATTTCTGGCTTCAGCAATTCTGAAAACAAACATAAGCTGTATCCATAGGGGAAGAACCTGAAGCAGCCTCTGATAGCAGAAATGTAGATCTAAGTCTTTTCAAATGCAATGGATTTTAATAAACTTTTCTTAAAATGTGCTTTGACTTCCTATTGGCTGTTAGGTGGAATGGGGCAATACAAACCTCAAAATACAAATTATTATTTCAAATATTTTTTATATTGGTATTCTGACAATCATTATTTCATTACTGTTCAAGACTTGCAGTCAAGATTATGTTTTATAAAAATGCTAGGCTCTGGTACTTCATAAGAAATAATATTTCTGTACTATTTATTTTCTGTTACTGCTTACAGACCACCACTTCTTGTAACTATCTACACCCCAGTGTGGATGCTATGTCTCTTTCTTTCCAGTAAAGGATTACATTTTCTTATTTGACCAAAATACTCTGATAATCTGTTGTTTGCTTCTAATCAGAATTTGGAACATCATCTGCATTTTTAAAGCTTTCAAAAATATGTTAAAATGAGGTTTAAGTAAGGATGATACAATGGGTAGCATTCATTCGAACAAATACGTGCAACAGGTGGTTATGCTTACCATTAATGTAGCACCATGAAGGGCAATAAAATAAGTTGAGGCAGCTAAGAATTTAAAACTGGAGTAGATACACACAAATTATAAAGCTTGACAGTTCATACAAATCCAAAGAAAAGTCTAACAATTAAGATACATAAGGTAAGGCTTCATAACACATCCAAATACCGACACGTATTTTGCCTAACTCATTTTCAGATATGGAGTAATTTGAAGCTAAATCATTTTATATTACAAAGAACATCAATGAAAGCCTCTTAATTTAAAGATCTTTTCCCTAGAAAAATGGTCAGTGACACTTAACCATGTTGTTATTTCCAGCATGTGAATATGCATGGTGAAACTTCACCATCATTAGTGAAGATCTGCTTCCCTAGGTGTGGAGAACAATATTTTCCCAGTTATAGCATGAATGGAGGAGGAACAAACAAAGGTGTGGAAAACAGACCAGGAAAAGTGTGTGAACTGAAATAGGAAGCAAAGGGAATGTGTGAAGGGGGGTGGGGGACGGGGTGGGGGTGGGCTGGGGAGAGGAGGAAGACGGAAAAGAATATGTGTACAAGATGGTATTAACAGTCAAAGAAAACCGTCATGAAGATGAGAGCGACTAGAAAGAAGAAAGTGAAATCCAGAAATAGTGGGAAATTATGCTGGTGAAAAAATAGGCTGGGGGATATTGAAAAAGAAAAGCCCTTTGGCCTCACACATCAGTCCTAAGTGTGACCTACTCTTAAGCACAGAAGAAAAATAAAAGCTGAATAAGCCAATGATGTTTGTAAAATCTGTGGATAGTTTTCTATGGATATAAGCTGCAGTTTCAGAGAACAAGTAGATCTCATAAGTAAATACATACCTATGTGTAAGCACAAACTTACTGAACTCCTAGCTCTGGGATTTCAGGTGCAAAAATAAGCTATCAAGGGTAAAGGAACTGAAGTTTATTTTAGCCTCACAATTCTCTACTGCCAAAGAGCCAGAACTTAAGTAGTTCACACTGCAAATTTTGCAGCCCAAACCAAGCATGTACAGCATTATTATATAAAATCGATATAGAAATGTCATCTGCAAAATCCCCGCCTGCCCTGCCTACCCTTATATCAGAATGCCTATGTGACAATAAAACAAACTGCAGCTGATTCGTGGTGTTCCTGCAAGGGCGAGAATTTTTAAATCCAAACCTTTTCCTTTGCCCTTTTATTTGTTGTCAGTGCAAGCAGCAGAGGCAATTCTGTCTGCTTTATCAAATGCTTCATTAACAACCAGTTTTGATGAGATTCTAATGACTTTACCACAGTTGCCTGCAGCCTCCCCTCGTTTCAGGCCTGGAGGCAATAAGAGAGGCACAAAAGTCTTAGGAGTTTCATCATGGTCACCATCAGCAGACGTATACTGGCTGTAGTGACCAGAACCTATCAGGCTGTTTTATACTGGTAGGAGGAAGGATCAAGAGAGAAATCTGGATAGTCAAAAGTTTTATAAAAGACAAGTCCTGAAATCTTGAGCTTGTTGTTGCTAGATTTTACTTACCATAAATAAGAGAAATAAATGCTCACCCTTAATCATAACATCATTCTAATAACCCTTATTCTTTCCAGCATAAAAGTTAAATATTACATATTAAAAAATATAAAAATATTTAGTTGGGCTTTAACTATTTTTCTCTTGGTTTTTTTTTTTGCCTAACAATTTATTACAGTAGCCATGCTATTTACAGACAAAGAAACATTTTTTCATCAAAAAGAATTGCAAAGATCCATAAGAATATGTCGTGACTTAGAATAGAACACATCTATTGTTTAGCTACATAGCACCATAAATATATAGTGGAACAGGAAGAAAGTCATCTCACAGGTAGTAACCATCTTCCCCTCATACTAATCCACTACTTCATAGTCTCATGCAGTCTGTAGAGCATTAGAGATCCTTATAAAAAAGTGACAGTTTCAGAATTTTTTTGTAGTTTTGTAAAATAAATCTCCAGTGGATTTACCTCATAAAGCTAAATCAAAGCTGATGTTTTTAGCAAGCAACACTCATAATAAAGATGTTAATGGGTTTATCCCTTTCCATATGTTCTTGCCCATTTGGTTTTGTTTTGCTTTGAATTTCAATTTTGATGTTTTTATTGAAGTATCATGAAAATACATACATACATACATAAGGATTTACAAGGAAAACATCATAATACAACATGTATCAGATACCATACTGAAACCTAAGCACAAGTACTGGTAGAAACATAATTTTCTTTGAAAAGCATGCGGATTGCAGAGGAATGTAATGGATGGAAGAGATGTCACTGTACTGGAGGCAATGGTGTGTAAAAAGGGGCTTTCCCACTATGTGCACTACCTGGCAAATCCCATCCTTATTTTCAGGCCAAAGAACCTCCACTTAAAGGGTTCAGTCCTTGCTTTAAAGTATTGTCCTGATCTTTGTCCCATGGGACCTCCCATGGGGGCTCACAGGGGCTCCATCCCAAAGGTGCTCACCCACCAGGAGATTTGGAGAATGACCCTGTCCTTGAAGCTATTTCGGTGCTGTATGCTGCTGACACATTTAAATAACAGGCTGCGCTCTTCTTTATGTTGCTCAGAAATTTCATCAAGCTTGAACATCTGATGCTTCTATGCTCTTCAGCTGACAACTCCAAGTAGAATAGTCTGAAGTAATCCAGCACAGTGATAAACAAGCCTTGAATTACTATAGCAAAGTCCATACCTGGCAAGAAAAGGTGCAGTCTTCAGCACAGCCTACAGTGGCAGAAAGCTTTCTTTCTATTTATTTATCTAGGATTAGGAAACTCAATTCAGCACTTTGACAGTCACAGGCAAATGTCCCCTTTAGAGATGCTATAATCATTCCTTGTGTTCCTGGAAATATTTTCCTTCCTCACCGGCATCACTTCCATCATGCCCAGGAGGAGTCTAACAGACTGTTCTTCCATCAAGTAATGTCTTTCAGACACAGGGGCATGTTGTTGATGCCATTGTCTCTTCCTGACAAGAAGGAAACAGAGTTGAGTGTGTCTGTACACTGATTTTATAACTTCTAATACAGTCATTTAAAGTTCCAGCACATATACCAAATGCAAGAGGGGACAAAGCTCAGTTTCAAATGTCAGAGTTCTTTGCAGAGAGTAACAAACAGCTGTACTGGAAAAGGACAGACTTGCAGAAATAAACACATCAGTACTGCAGTTCAAGAGCTGGTATTGAGGCTATTCCCAATGTAAAGATTTGCACAGTTATCAGAAATGCTGGACTATCCTAAGGATTCTTAGATTGCTTAGTGATTTCCTTCTGATCAAGACTTTCATTTGGGTGCTGTAAAGAAATATTATGTGATATTCTTAAAATATAAAGACTCAATTTAAGCGTGTACGGTTGTTTTTTTTCCTTCTTTATGATTACACGGTTATTAAATCCCAAGGATTTTTTTAATTTTTGTTTTTACATTTTTATTTTCTAACAAAATCATCAGCCTGTAGTAAATAGAGACAGTAGTTGACTGTTCAGGTTTCAGACCCAGACATTTGACACTGAGATGACAAATTCTGTAAATCTGTATATCGTAAGTCAAAGTGTTACCTGCAGCAACTCATTCTAAACATAAAACATACAAACCCTTTTTGCTTACAAAACCTTCGTACAAACCAGCTGGGGTAAGGAAACAGGCCTTTACATCTGGACATTCACATAATTTTGGCAATGAGAAATCACAGGCCATGAGTCCTCCTTGAAAAATGGAGCCATTAAAGGATAAATAATTTGAAAACCAAACTAAATCCAGGTAGTCAAATATAACTAAGCTATTAATTTAGAAATACAGAATTCTCCTTGGTTAAGGAATAGTTTGGAATTTTGATTTGTAATTGTTTCAGGATCTGAACTCCTTTTCTTGCATGTATGTGTGGGGACAGAGGAACTTCTGAGGTTAGGGAATTAGCCACTGCAAATATTAATTACGTTACTTCAGTAGAAATCATACTATATGTTATTAGGCAATATAACATTATATTCCTCATTAGAATTAAGCTGTATAATTAACTTTTTTATCCTTAACACTGTGGTAAAAAGAGGCTTGACAGGATGGAGCATAAAATGTATTTTACAAACAATCCATTCTGTAATTGGATTGTTCTGAAAATATAATCCTTTCCCTCTGGTTTAAAATTAGTATTTATAATCACAAGTCTTGGTAAATATAAAAATGCAGAAGTCTAAGCCTGAGCAGAGTGGTTTTAGTTCTGTTCCTCTTTTTTCCCCTCACTCTTCTGCACCTAAGAGTATTTTCTTTGAGACAGAAGGAGGGATGCAGGCTGAATGCTGAATGCAATCTTGCAAATGTTTTCTGGTTTTGCTCCCTCACATTTTCTTTTTCAGAATCTAATGTAACACTTCCCTGCGCTATCACTTGTTAAAGCCCCAGCTCCTAAACTGTTGTATTTGGCCAGCAATTAAGAAGCTCCCTGCATGAGAAATCCTCCTTCTCACAGAATTCTTAGCCCTCGTTCCCTAATGTTAGCCGAGCAAAACGGTATATCTTTATACACACAGTGCAACCGCCAAGAAATCAATTCTGTGTGTTTTCCTCCCTTTTACACTTTTAAAGGACCGTGATCAGTTTTCTGTCTCTGTTTCTTTTACACACCCTTTCATAGCTTTAAAGTGGTGTCTGAGCCCTTCCTCTCTCCCCTGAAAAAAAAAAAAAAGCAAAACAAAACAGGTAGAATTCCTCTGTTACTATTAACACCTAAAAATATGATCATGAAACAAAAGCTTTGCTCTTCTGTCCAATTTGATGTCTTTTTCATGCTGCCTCAGTGATGGCCAAATAATTGGTTGTTCACTTGTGTCCTTGTCTCCCCCGACAGTTCCACAGATGCCCTGAACAATGCTCCAAAGACTGCTTTCAGTAGGGGCAAATCCTCATTAATCATTCCTGGCTGACAGCACAAGGGAACACCTGCATCTGGTGCAGGGACCAAGCAGTGGCTTCTGGGAGCACGCATTAAAAAGACCAACCAATTCAAGTTGTGGGAGTAGGCTTCTAATAGCCATGTGAAAAATCTGTCTCTCGCCGGATTTTCCTTTCATTAAATATCTAAAATTAGACCTGTGGCTCATGTTGAGATTAAAACACCAATGTATTCTAAGCAAATCAGGAAATGAACAGTACTGTATGTTATGATAAATGGCTGCTAAATTCTTTATGTCTAGATCAAGCAATGTTAGCATTAAATACTGATGAACTGTCACATAATTTTCATTTAGAAATGACTGCACTTTGGGCTTCATGTCCTGTGGTGCTCATAAATATTTTTCCCTGCTATATTTCACAAATAGACTACACTGACTGTACAGATATTTTTACCATGTAGCCCCAAGTTCGTACTGTATATAAACTGTTTTTCTGCGCAAGCACATCAACCTTTCTCTGCAAAGTATTATCAGAAAATGTCTGTAGTGCAAAAAGGTACCGTAGCCACCGCAGTACTATAAAGCCATGTTCCAGCTTCCTATTACAACGCTTTCTTAAAAGAACACTGTCAGGGTTTTTTTTAAATTGTTTTCATTGCATTGGGGGGGGGGATTTTCCTTCTAAGGAATATGGGAAAGGAGTGAGGAGACCAAAAATAAGTTGCTTTTTTGGTTTGGTTTGGTTTTATAAAAATGAGTCAGAGATCTAAACATGTAGGGCCATTAAAATCTATGGTAGGATTCCAACTGATTTCAATGGGCTTTGGGTCAGGCCCTTAGGCCCCGCATCTGGTCTGTAATTAAATGAGCACATCTCTTCCCACATACAAACTGGAGAGAACCACCATGGGCTGGGGATTACAAACGACTAACAAGGTATATTTTTGCACATATGACTGAGCACAACCACGCTTTAAGTCTGTCCATAAAATACCTTCCCATCTCAAACAAGAAAGCACTCAGCTGATACAAAAAGTATCTTTTAAAAGGCAGTCAATTATCACCTATACAGCATGGTGAAGATTTTAGCAAAGGTCAGAAGGGGGAGCAAAGGAAAAAACTGATGTAGGGATAAAAAACCTACAGAACTCTGAGCATTAAAACACTGCTAATGCTGAGATGCTGTATATAGTGTAAAAGAGCATAAAACTCATCTAGGATATTAATTACAAATTTAATTTGAAATCTATTTTCCTGCAAGCTGATACTGATGGAATTGATTTGGGAAAAAATTACTGAAACAGAATTTTGCAGTTGCTTTTTTTTTACCTTTAATGAGAAGGAAAAGTTTGCACCTTCATTTGCAAAGTAAAATCATGTTCTGTACAAGCAAGAATAAAGCTTGCATGCAGTAGCTTTATGGAAAAAAAAAAACCCAAAACACTGATGACCAAGATAAAAGCTATGAACTGCCACATTTGGGAAATCAAGAGTTAAATATGCATGCATATATATGTAGCATACATGTATTTTCATAATTTATCTTCATATGTTTAATACTGTTTTTTACAGTTACTGAACAAAACTTTAGAGATATTTATCTTTTGCACTTCATTGTCAGTTAGCAATAGTGACATTTGTGAAATATTTTGTTCCTACAGAAGGCAGTACCATCATCTGCACAACACGAGAAATGATGCCATCTAAATGCTATGAGTTAAGGAGATAAATAAGAGCAGATAGAACAATACAGACACCTATTTGGCCCATTCCCTGAAAGCTACCAACACATGAAGTCTTGTTCTTTTCACTACTGCTTTCTACTGTGCTTTCATAGCAGCAACTAAAGCATCTGTTCTTAAGAATTTCATGCAGGTGTGGTGGAAATTTGGGTTTAATTTAAGTTTAATTTAAGAAAAATATTTTCATAGGACCTGTAAAAATCTCAGATCTTTAAAGTCCCTGTTAGGACCTTATGCAAATATGTACAGAAGTCAGGTAAATAAGTGACTGTGTAGATGTGATGTAATTATGCTCACATCTGTTTGTAAGGATGGTAAATATGCTGATGCATATAGTGGGCAAAGCTATATCTCCTTAGTAATATACCTCAGTTGTAGATGAGAACTACAGAATGTGGGAAGTCTCCTTCCAATTTTTTTTAACTGAGATGCTTAGCAAATTGTCCATGCAGGAGTCTGGAATGCAAATTCTAGCTGCCCTCAGGCAAGTTTCATCAGGCTTTCCGAAATCTTTTAAAATTTGCTGTGTAAATAATTTCACGTACAACTTGACAATATCTCCTGTTCAAAAGCAACACGTTTCATGTATACTTCAAATATATGGTTGTTACTAGAAGCTCTGATTATTTTATCATATTACAGTTTAAAAATAACTTTGAAAATCTGTTACTTTTATCACAGGTATCACTCACTTCTCTGGGGCTGGACAGTGACAGGAGACTAGCAAGTGTCGCTGCCTGCTCTCACTTTCATCAACTGAAAACTAAGAGGGATCGGCATAAAAGTTTGCACAAAATTAAAGATTATACCCAAATAAAAAACGACACCACCACCCTAATTTCAGTTCTATTTTAAAAACTCATTTCTTTAGGCCATCTCAATTTGTAATTCTTTTGAAAATCTCATTAGATCTTGTCTCGCTCACCCCCTCTCCCCCTTCTTTTAAGATTTGGAACCAGTCAGTTCTCAGAGGCAAACTAAAACTTTCCATATACAATTTTTCATGCCAAGTGTTGCACCAGCTCCAATATTGGCCAAAAAGTGGACTCATTCCAATATGAATTAGAACACAAAGCCAAAAGCCAAAATACAATCCTTAATGATGTCCTGTCTTCCACCTAGCCTTCCTCTGCCAGCCCTGGAGAAACATTCTTGACCCAGTCTAAACTCTGTGCATAGATTATACACCGCAAGGGGTAAAATATCAGGGGAATCACATGGGTAATCTTCATACTAGAAATGTGGTGTCCAAAATCAATCTATAACAGCTTTTTAGCAGTTGTCTTTATCTTAGTAGTTACAAGCAGAGGATAGTATACATAATAGACTAAATATGTAACCACCCTCCCAAGTAAAGGTAGCTTTCAAAGATTGCATCTTGCTTTTTCACTTCATTCTTATTCCCTAGGCTCTGTAACAGTCATCTGGAGGCCAATTTATCTGGGATGGGGGTGAAAGGAATAAGGGGCTGCTTAGCTTAAATAATATTAGAGCAATTAGTGTGTCAGAGAAGTTGTTCTTGCTTTTTTCTCTTATATTCCTTTCCTATAATCCCTAAAGTATAAGGAATAATTAACTGAAATCCAATTAATGTTGATTTAGAACACCTGTTTCCAAAATCCTTTGAATAACTTTTTCTTTTTTTTTTTCTTTGCTCTTTGTTTTAAGATGAAATACATATCCCTATTCAGTTGCTCTTAGGAGCCCAGAGATTTGCATTTTCTAGACATGAAGAGAACCTGTTGTAAGAAAGCTGTGAAGACTTAAAAGACCGAAAGAGCCTGGCATGTATATTACAGCAGCAGTAACTTCTTTTAACTCTTCCTTTTCCAAATTTCATTCCTTCAGAAAATCAAAAAAATAAGCACCCTCCCACCCACCCCCCAATTTTGTCATGACAATTTTTGCTTTAGAAATTTGCTACGATGATGGAGCAAAGCAATCATTTCTGGCTGAACGTGCTTACCACAGCCACCCTGTCAGGAGAGGTACTAAAGACAGCGCATCTTGTGCAATAAACACCCACTACCCGTGAAAAAGGATTTGCCTATGCAGTTCACTGCAGGTCTGAGCATCTTTCATCCCCATTAGCCAGCTATCCTGACCTACTGTTGTGCAAGTACACTTGAGGACATGGTCTCCTTTCTTTCCTTTCCTTCACCAACTATTCCTATGCAAAATGAAACAGGACCTGGATCGAAGAACAACTGATTTCTAAAGCACATAACTGTTCACCAGTGCCATGGAGAGTTTTAACAGGATTTGTGTTTATGTATTGATCAGGCACCTCTAAAAATCCCCACCCTGACAGTTTAGACACAGTGAAGACAATGATTTAGTGAGAAGCTTATTACCATAGACCTGTTTTGAGACTAGACATAGTAATTAACGCTAAGCTGTGATTGTAAAAGTGTGACCTATTAAATGCATTTTGGAATCAAAATATTTTTACAGTTTAGGCATGGTACCATACTCCTATAATGTTCAACTAAATGAAAGAACCCTTTCTACTCACTATTTGGAATTTTTTTTACAATATAGCTGTCTGTGAAACTATCCCATTTTGCAGAGAGCAGAGGAATGTAAGTGAGGACCTCTTACTCCTCTTTGTCCTTAACAGTGTTAGATTTCTTAGTTGAAAAATAAGACATCAGCAAATATTATTCAATCTTGATTTCTTATGTACTAAGCAATTTCTTATGAATCATGTAATGCATTCAAGGGATCAACTTGTGTGGATACTGATTAACTGTATCAGAGGGGCTGTCTCATTATATATCTTGAGCCTTTTTCATTAGAGCAAATCTGCAAACAAACATTGAGTGTTTAGATTATTTTGCACCATCGTGTATGTCTAGAATATACCTACTGTTTTTAACAGGATTACAGAAAGCATGAAAGGGTACTTCCTTAAATATTGATGGTTGAGAGGAAAAAAAGAGATTTTTAATACAGAATCTGAAAGAATTGGCAGAAAGAAACCTTTTGCCCCTTTAAAGAGCAGCTGCATATTAAACATCTACATTTTGAAGCACCTTAAAAAAATTACCCTTAGCATTAGCATTACAGTGTTTTATGAGAAGCCCATGAAATTCAGAAATAGTTACAAAAGAAGGAAAGAATGGACAAGAAATAAATAGCTTTATGGAGAACCAAGTAAAAAATTAGTCTTGAATTATACAAGCTGTTATAGGTAGCAGCAAGGGGTAGGGGGGAAAGCTTACATATTTCAAAGATTATCAATTCGTTTCATCAAAACCACTTGTGTCTTTACAAAGCTTTTTAGCATCCCCAATAGTAACTTAAGGTTACTATGAATTTAATTAAAATATTGCACGCAGTGGAGAAAGGTTTCCTACTGTACATATTCATTTCTACTCTCTCACCCTTTTCTATTTTCCCAGTTCTTTTGTACTACGATTGGTACATAGTTTTCAGGGTGCTCTACCTTCTGATGTTAAAAATATATAGACTCCTGTCAATACTGGAGGGAGATTCTGGAGAGAGACATAGGAGAATGGATTCCATGCCTTTATCTTCACTCATGAGCAGGACTAGTGCAAGGCTCCACGCATACAAAATACAGACTTCATAGACCACAAAAAGGCCACCACATCCATTGGTAAACTGCACACACACACACACACACACGAATCCAGGCTGAACATGTTGAAAAGAGTCTACACACTGATGTGCAACTGCTTGAAAGCTACCACACCAATGCATGTTTCTAGGTGTAGGACAAGAGGCACATCTTATACACTGATGACAGACTTCAACTTGTACAACTAAAAAGGATCCTCTTAGAAAAGAACTGCAAATGTTGATGCTCCATAGAATGAAACAAAGAATGGAATAGTCCAATACCAAGAATATTTGAAAAAAACAATAATTGGTCTATCATTTAATAAAATTAAAATGTTACTCAGATAAGCAATGGGGTATCTTTGAGACTTAAAATGTGTACAGCCAAGAGTTAGGTGCAGGATTTTTGATGAGAAGGCTTTTAAACTGGTTTTCTTTCTCTGTTTCCCGCAGAATTGCAGCTCTTCCAGTGAAAAGAAGATTTGCCTGGGCATGCTGGTTTGATTCTCTGAGGTGGGTGTCTTCTGGTTTTGAAGAAATTATTATGAGGGGAGGGGAATTTAATTTATTTTTCCGATATTAGAGAGAGAAGAATTTGAGAGACACATCTCTTTCTCATACAAACAAGCCTGAATATACAAGGCTCTGAAGGAAAACCTTTTTGTTCCACAAGTTGTAACCAAACTCCCTTTGCCATGGCTGCAGGGTACAATGGGTTAGAACCTTTCACCTTTGGAGATGCCTGTAGGTACCTATGCATATCATTAAAACTGGAGGAAAAGGTGATTTTCAGCTGTGACTTATCATATGCGTGGGGCGTCGGAACAGACAGGCAGGCAAAGAGAGGACTTTTACTCACCTCTGCACGATTACCTTTCTATTTCTGATGTTCTCATAGCCTTTGCATATCTACTACCTTTTCAGAAAGGCTTGTAATGCTCCAGAGCATGGAGATTACATCACACAAAAGAAAGGACCATCACTATGTTTGCATGGAATATTAAAGACACACTGTGCCAATGAATGAGCTAAAACTGAAATATTTTATGAAAGCTTTCCAACCATTGAAACACACCAGGCAGCACAAGATATGTCTAATAATCAGGGTGCCAATAGATTAGGGAGTTAATTAGAGAAGGAGATTCTCATGGTAAGAGCCTGGGTAATCAGGATTCTATTGTTTTCAGTATTGACAACAAAGGAGGGAAAGTTAATGGTAACACAGTCACTTTTATTTAGTGTTCTTCTTAAATGTTACTATTTCAGTGCCTGCTATCCAAATAAAAAATTCTGTATGAATTCAGTCCCAGTCCAGTATCTGCAGGTGCAAAACCCAAATAAATTACTGGGGAAGGGGCAGATGCTGACAGGATTGCAGTCTAGACTCCTCACTCTAAATCCATTTAGTGCTATTAACCATGACTGGGTGTAATAGCTCTGTGTACATTAGCACTAGGATAATTTTCCCTATTTTGCTAAATATCTAATGTGTGTATTCATACATAGCATATAAAGAAAACATCAGAGATAACAAAACAAAAAGGCTAGCATGCTTCTTTGCAGTATAGTCTATATTTTCAAATGTTGACTAAGAAAAAAAAAAATCATAGCAGGCAGGATTTCGTTAAGATATAGCAATATTACTCCTAGACTAAACAGTGGCACCAGATAAAGTATTTCCTTTTAAGACAAACAGATTTTACACACAAAGAGTACACGATTAAAAAAAAAGTTAAGAAATGTACACTTCCACTGCATGCAAACAGCAATAGAAACCCAACTCAATCGAAAGATAATCTTGTTTAAGTGAATACATTTGCTGTGTAACAGCCCATATTTTATTAAGTTGCCTAACACTTTTGAACTCTGATAAGGAAATGGGCCTATTCTGGGGGCAACACGGATATCTGCTGCAGAGATTATTCCTGCTATATACATCTACCCTTGTTAAGAAGCAACGAAGAAAGGCGATACATAAACACAGGCAGAAAACAGAAGCAACACTGAAAGTGATATTGAACTAGAGAGCCCTCCTTTGTGAAAAGAAATAAAGCACAAGATTATCTGGGAAGAAGAGAAACTAGCACCAAAATGTAGGGAGAGCCAGGAGGTGCAAGGGAGGGACGGGCAGACAACAGTCAGGGGGTGCAGTGGCCGGGAGAGTCAGGTTGCACTCAGAGGAGGCAAAGAGATCTGAGGGTAAAAAGCCAATTAATGGATTAAAGGGTAAGTATCCAAGTTCTGAAACAGAGGGGTGATAATATAGGCAGCTAGGGAGAGGATTAGAATAAAGAAGTGATAACAGTATTCAGCTGAGAGGGAAGGCTGTCAAGAACTGAATAGGAAAAGAAGGTAAGACAATGAAAACAAAAACCTGTCATTTAATCAAGGGCTGTGATGGTGAGAGCCCAGACACCAAAAAAAAAAAAAAAAAAAAGAAAGAAAAAAGCCACCAATGAAAAAAAAAAAAAAAAGAATAAAAGACAGAACCCCACAGTTTGGTTTCAGCTCTAAGTGTCCTGAAATCATTGTTGGAGGGCAGAGACAGATGGAAGATTTGGCCATGACTATATGAAATCAAGTGGGTAACAATGAGTTTGGAGCAATTACCACATTCAGTTCCTCAGTGCTGTTTCTCTGAACTGTTTGCCACTAGGCAGTTGCTTGTCCCAAGTGTATAGAGCTGAGGATTTGCAACAAAAGATACAGTGCCTATTTACGGAGCCGTATGAGGAAGTGTGGGCTATGCATTCTTTTCTGGGGCTTCACAGTACCAAAGTACAAAACATTACTTTTAAAAGGATTCACAATTTCCCAGTTATGTATTATCTTACTGTGTGTCTCTAACACTATCCCAAGTGTACTTTGAACTTACTCCTTTTCCATTAAAATATTATAGAGGATTACTATGGAGGCATGGGTGGGGACTGATTTGTTTGGGGCTTTTTCTTTCAGTCCTCTTTTGCTTCTTACTGTTTACACTTTACTGACCTGACAATATCTCATTTTCCTCTTCTGTGTCATTTAATAATATTGTCCTGTATTCTATACCTTAAATATGCTAAATCTATACCATAGAGATAAATTATAGCTGTCATGTCATATTTCTTCTAAGGAAAAGTTTAAGAGGACTTCAGAGTTGTAGAAATTCAGCAACACTCTCAGGTGACAGCAGGATGGTTTTAATAGAATCTGAATGAGACAAAAGTTAAGATCTTTTTACCAGAAACATATTTAAGCAATTATGGCAGAGTATATCAGCAGATTTTAACTGAATCCATTTGTTAAAGGAAAAATATTGAATAAACAGAAGTGCTCACCTTGGCTTTGAAATTTTAGATTGTTATAATGCTTCAACCAGTCTTAAAATCCATCTTTCCATGTATCCCATACTTTTCTCAGTGAACGGGGGAAACGTTTTTTCTCAGTATGATTCATACAACCGACCACAGAATGATGAAAAATGGTGAACAACCATCAAGGCTTGATTTTGCCTTAAGATACTGACATCTATCTTCTACTGATGTTAGTGACCCAAGGTCAAAACTAAGCCATAATTGTCAGGCAAAAAATGTTTAATGATAAAAGCACAGGACTGGAAGTTGGAAACTGCTGTGGATTAACACTGCCTTCTTCCGCTGCCTTGTACATACATCAGCAGGTGCCTCAGTCTCAGGCTATAAAATGACCTTTATGGATTTTCCAGAAAAGACAGGATTCTTTCACCCAGGACAGCTAAGCTGGGAGCAGGCCAAGAATTTACATGCAAGTGGGAGAGCAGCAGAATCAGTTGTCAAAACTGGGATGTCCATATTCCAAGCAGATCACCTGAAACCTGGGCTAGAGATCAGCTAGTGTTTCACCGTGCCTGTTCAACTGTTTCATTTGTACAAGTATAGACATAGTGTCTTGAGAAGTAGTTTAACAAACCAGCAGATTTTACACCAAAGCAGATGGGAACCACGGAGCAATTCAGTAACACAGTGCTACATTGAAGGGAGGAAGGGAGAGAAGTGGAGGTAAGGGGGATGAAGAGAGAAAGAAGGAGGTAGAAGCAGGGATGAACAGTTGGGAGGGTAGCGTCTTAAACTGCTGCACATAGATATGGCACAAAAATCTGATTACATCCTGCTATTTTTAAAATATTCAATGTAACTTTTGTCAAACAAATGCACTAAGTGAGTGCATCCTGATTCTCAGGATGACAACATATTAACCAAAAGACCACAACTATATTTCTGTGCCTAACAAGTTCAGTAATTATCCATTAGAATTCATGGAAACCAAATTATTTTTTTCCCCTTCTAAAATTTCTTCCATTTTATATCAGTACTGTCTGACCAGCCTTCACTGTCACTGGAAGTATAAACTTGTAGACATGATCACAGATCATTTTCTGCTCTTGACCTCTTCCAGACACAGGGTACTTCTCTTTTATTATACATTACTGGTACTCATCTTATTATCCATGAAGGCAAAAATTCCAGTTCACACCTTCATAGTCTCTCACCTTGATGCTGTCTCCCCTTCCCCTTCAGCATTCTTCCCTCACTACGCTTCAATTCCTTTCCTGCCTGTTGATCCTACCACAGTACTCTGGTAATACTTTGAATTGGGCGGAATTGCCTATTCCTCAGTTTGGAGAACTACAAGTGATACTGGGGTTTGAATGCTAGCATGCTTCAGAGTGTGTGTTTGCTAAGGTAGTGAATTTGATTGATAGATTCCCATATTTAAAAACTTTACACCCCCCCACACACACACATATACCCTCCCCGCCCCCGCCACACATACCCTTCACTAACCAGAACCTAAGAATGGATGAGAGAAATTTTCTGAGAAACAAAGGTTGAGTCTCTGCCTGGATTCTTGCATAACATGTAGTCCTATTAGTAAGGAGCAAACATCCTTCCCTCCAGCCCCCCACCCCCACCTCTCTCTCACCTTGGAAAAGTTACAAGATTCTGAACAATTTCTGCATAATCTATTTTACTTCCTCAAGCGAGCAGTTACTGCTGCTAATATCTTTTTTAAGAATTCTGTTCAAGTGCAACCTTGTGAAAAGCCTGCTAAAGTTCTGGGCTTAATATCAGCCAACATCTGGGCATGGAAAAGTCTCTTATAGGGAAATCTTACTAAATTAAAATGGTTAGATATATCATTTTTATGAGTTTTACCTAAATCCCAGGGTATATGGTAAAATATTTTTTCCCAGTTTGGGGGAATACTTGCTTCCCAATTTGGAATTTGCTTTGTGGTTGTAATAAACTGGCTTGCTGGAAACCTTCAGTGTTAAAAGGCCCTAAAAAAGCTTAACTGAAATTTTCTTTAGAGTCAAATGTGTTAACATCAATAAAATGGGGTGATATTATTTCCCATATTTGGAATAATTTGTAAGAAACTTCATTTAAATGCAGAGATTATTCAAAGATTTAATTAGAGATTATTTTCTCCTTTAAAGTAGGAAACAGTTTTCTCCCTCTTACAGTGATCTGAAAGGTCTAAAATTGTTTAAAAAATTAACTGAAACATAGGGAAAACTATGTTAAATTATTATTGTTTACTATATCACTATTAAATGTGATTCTAACACATTTAACTTTAATTCAACATATCATGATTTTGTGGACAACACAAAGAAATACACACTTTCCTAAAAACAGTATTTTGATAATATATATGGGGGAAAAAGCAATAAGACAATTCTCTGGATATCTTCCCTGGCAATATCAGTTTCAAAAAAAAAGTGAAAACCACAGATTTTATAATTTTATAAATTGGAAGTTTCCGTTACAAAAAAATTAGTATCAGAAATTATTTGGTGTTAAATTGCCATGTTTGGGACATGCCAGGTGTGACTCAACTGAAGCGAGTTCAGCTGCAGTTGACAGCTTCCAGAGTGTTCAGTGACTGTATGATATGAACAATTAAATGACAATGGATTATCAGAACTGAAGCTCTGAACTCAAATGCCAAGAATTATCCCAACAAACCTAAGCTTGTTAATAGTATTAAGTGTAAGATGCTTGCTAGAGTCCCCATACAGTCAATACCACTTCCCCAAAGCAATATTATCCGGGCTTAAGCTAATGGGTTGAATCACCCTCTCTCAACAATTATTTTACCCTAAATTTCAAAAATTTTGAGGCCTAAAATTAGAGTCCCTTCCAACCATTTACAGGAAAGGGCCTTGCATCATCTGATGCTAACATTGGAGGTCAAAACTATCCGAATGCCTGATGATTGATCATTGGTAGATGGCTTACAGGTGTGTTAGGAAGGTAAAATGCCATAGGACATTCCAGGAGACTACAATAAGCATCTGGAACTGATAAATCTGGAACTGAGTTTGTGCTGGAAAATCACTCATGAGAAGACCACTGAAAAATCTCATAAGAGCAAGTTTATACAAACTTAATACAACAGGCTTTTGTCTTGATGGAGCTTTAATCATTACTGCTTAAAGGTTGAAATAATGTTCTGGAGTCATCTATTTCTTTCCATTGCCTCAAAGGCATCTTGGTTGACTAGGCTTCTAAGTTAGACATCACAGTGAAGTTTATGTAGTTGGGATGTTCAGTTCCTAAGAACTCAGTATACTTACATTGTAAAATATCTACCTAAGAGGCCTCAAAGTACCTGAGTCATAGCTGGGATTAATCCCCCCCGCCCCCTTGTGTTTAAGAAGGAAACCTCTATAGTACACAAGGATCTGAAGAAATTTTGAAAATGGAATACAGACTAAAACATAGCCAGCTACCAAGGGTAGTTAATGCAGTCTTAAATCAACAGCTATCTTTGTTAAGATATCTGATTTTTCTGGAGAAAAAAACAGATTAGTTCTCTCTCATCCAGACTAGTGAAGGAACCGGCAGAGTGCCACAGCAAATTACTGGTGAAGTTGGAGAAGGTGGGAATTAGAAGGAAAGCTGTACAGGGGGAAAGAACTAGTTATACAAGACAGAAACAGGTCATAGTTACAGATTTATCCCTTGTCTGGGAGGCTACTGCTAAAATTTTTGATGGCTCATTCTTGAGACCCATCTTGTTTAATCAGAAAAAATTCAGAATTGCTTGATGAAATATGCAGATGGCAATGTTGGGAGGTATTTTTCAATACAAATAATTATAATATCATGCAAGAAAAAAATAGAACTCTAGGATTGGAATAATGGAAATGGGGTGACATTTAACTGTTCAGAGTGCAAGGTCAATCACTAACAGATTAATAAGAATTTTTGCATTAAATTTGGAGCTCATCAGATCGTAAAAACATAGGAAGAAAAATACGTTGTCATCTTTTGAACAATTAATTTAACAATGAGGAGCAGTACAACATGGCTAATAAATAAATAAATAAATAACCCCCCCCCCAACAAATCAAACGCTACCCCGATATCCAAAAGGCACTGGTGAGTTAACTAGACCATGTTCTGGAATAGAGCATTCGATTCAAGTCACATATATTTAAGCAAGATGAGTCTAATAACAGAGTCTCCGAGAACAGCTACTATTGACCAGAATAGTATGGGTCTTATAAAAGAAAACTACAAGACTGACTTTTTTTTTTAAGTAGCACAATGGAGTCTGAAGGGCAAGAACTGGTCTCATTAGGAAGGAATATACCTGGAAAGACAAAGCAGCACCCAAGATGAAGGTACAAGAACAAAGGAAAATACACTGACCATGAATAAGGTCAAGTTCAAAACCAGGGAAAAAAATTTCACATGGAATAAATTTCTAGCAGCAGTTTCCCAGTAAGACCAGTTGTTTTAAAGTTCTAGAAAGGATTCATATTCCGGTTGTTTCTAATAGCAGAAGAATGGATTATGACTCCAGAAGTCCCTTTGGTTAGGAGAAGCCTTCTGAAAGCAGAGTAAGCCTAAGATCTAACAGCTTACTGTTTATGTAAATAACGTTTAGACAACTTACTTAACAGTAAGTGGTACTTTGCAACATATGTTGCCTGTATGCACATGTGGCTGAAAGCACATATACCTAATTTTTAAGTCTGAGCATTACCATATAAGCACACCTGCTCTCCACTCCTATGTATAGTACATGAGAAATAAAGGAGTAGGCTATCTCTGTTTCTTTCAGTTAAAATAATAGCAGGACTCCAATGAAGTGGGTGAGGGGAGTAGGTTTTGATGCATCTTGGGGCAGTATAGCTCAAAGAATATCCAGTTACTGTTAAGCACAATTGCCTTTTTCTGCAAAGTATTGTTAGTCTGCACATTCCTACTGTTGTATTGCAGCATCTTGTAACTCCCACAGATCATCAGAGGAAGACTCAGAGAGAAAAGGAAAAATAGGAAAGGGCAACTGTCCAAACCAAAGGTCACAGACAGAAGTCCATACAACAACTCTACAGGCAACCAAATGAGAATTTCCCTCCAAGATGCTGTTCAGATAATCTTTGAGAGCTTGAACAAGCCACAGCAGGTGTTTTTATCTTGGTTCTGACAACTGCAGCCCCTAGCATCTACTAAGTTATCTAATAAAACTCTTTTGGAGTAGAGACCCGGAAATAGGTTGGCTTTGGAAGGTAACATTTCTCAAGGTCTTTTGTGCTTTTTTTCCCCCTGGATTACAGGAACAACACTGAATCACCTAATATTGCAGAAAATCACTTCAAGAATGTGGTCCTGAATTTCCCGTTCATAATCCATTTGGCTGAAATAGTTTAAGCCATCCATCTGAGTGGATCTTCTAGCAGATAAAACATTGATAAGCTAGTCTGGTGCCACTTAAACCATTTCTGCAGACTCAGTGTCTCCTGATGCAAGAAGGGCAAATACGCAAATTAAGATTTTCAGCTTTCATAAGGCCAGAGGAGCTTCTATTCTTTTGTTGTTGTTGTTGTAGCTGTCATAAAACCGTTTTCCTGCCAAAACATGGGAGAGGTCTCTCTGCCCCTCAAAATCAAAAGAGAAGCCACCACCTGCTGCAGCAGATACTTATGACAGAGTAAAACATTTCCTTGATTAAGATGGTGAGAAGTCAGCAATTACAAAACTTCAGGGCACATAGTATCCAGAATCCTGACAACGTCTCATTTGCTTTGTTAAATAACTTGCACACTTGGGCAGTGAGGACTGAGTCAGTAAAGATGGAGTCACAGCTTCTGGCACACCTTCAAAGGTACTGATTAGAAGGTACCAAATGAATAGAAGCTAGAGTTGTAGCATTTCATTTGCACTGAAGTTCTCAATGACTGTTCTTAATTTCTGTCTAGGCATTTAAGAGTAGGAGCACGAATAGAATCTGACAAGCCAAAAAGAGCCCTGAAGTCTTGGATCAAGATTTGGAGGGACCTGCTGAGTTTTATTCTGCAAAGAAAGAGCAACTGAAGATGCCAAATGATAAGTGTCTTTAGGAGACTGGCTGCTTTGTGACCTGGACGTATATGGATAAGCATCCTGCCTGAAGTGCCAGATCAAAATATGAAGGAGGAAAAACAGCAGTCTGTGCTACTCATGTTATTACCAATCAAAGGAAAATTGCGATTTGTATGAGCTCTGATGCCTCCTTCGCCACCAGCTAGTAAGTTGCCTACATAGCTGAAGGTATAAATTTCAAGGGAAAAAAAAGGAAAACTACCTAATAGGACTCCAGGAGAGAGGTGAAATGTAGACTTACACATCTTAACAGAAATAATAAAGGTGTGGGCAAAGCTGTCAGAGTAACTTCCCACAGCCAGCTAACTGTGACTGAAGGCACAGATAAAATTGGTGGTAAATCAGAAGAAATGTCTAGGGCTCCGTACAACATAAGCAGTTCCTAATATGAAGCATAGGATATTCTAGAAGTGGAAGACCATCCAAAAAAACCCTGTATTTTGAAAATTCAAAGGAACTCAACGTTTATTTGGTGAAGTAACAGGCCCAAGCATTTCTTGTCCTCTGCCTTCTCATCAGACTGCATCACAGCCAGAAGGATATTCAAAAGTAGGTTTCATGAGGCTCTCTGTACTCCTCATCCCCTTGAGGATGGAAGTTCAAAGAATTCAAAGAATAAGATGACATTAGAGAAACTGCCTTTGCAAGGCTGTGCATGGGGGCTTGATCTCTTACCCTAGTCACTGAGCTGTAAGACACCCTTTTTTCTGGCTGGAAGAAAAGGCAGGGTTGGGCACCACCCAAATGCTCAAAGCTACTCAGATCTGAGACAGATCTAACAGATTTACCTCTTCTGCCTCTCTTAACAGGATTCAGATCCCTAAGCGTTTTCTGAAGATAAGCTTCTCTCTGAGACAATAAAGACTTCTAGTATGACCATTTGATAAAGGTGTAACTTCCTACCGCTTATGAGGCAGTTTGAGAAATCCATCAAGAAAAACACGAAAGGGATAAAAAGCTTAAAAAAAAAAAAAAAAGAGAGACACAGACAAAAGAAGATTTAAAACAATCCAAAAAAAGCTTTACAGGATAAATGCAGGGCCAAGAAGGAGTAGGACGTGGTTTAAACCCAAGCTGCATTTACCATGTGTTCCCCCTTTTACCATGTGTTCTGTCCATAGCATGGGCATGGGCATAGATGCACCAGACGGGTAATGCTAAAGCAAAGAGGCTTATTCACACCCACAACAGGAAGATACATACGGTAAATCACCCACAGGGAAAGCAATCATTTGAATGTCAATACAAGTATATGTACAGTTATATAAAAAGCAAATTTGCATAGACCTGTAAATATGGCTAGCAAATCCTATTCTGGATGGTAGTAGTGTTAAGACAAAAGTGGTACCATTCCTATCAACAACAGGAGTGATATGTGAGTTGATAAAGCACCTTACACTCAGTGGGAGACAATTTCTACTAATTCAGAAATTGACTTAAGAGATCAGAAAGAACGCATACTGTCCAAAGAAGGAAGCCCTTAAATTCCCTCATTTGGAAGGAGAGAACAGTCAATAGATAGTGCAACAAATTAGAGGAAGATTCTAAAGCTGAGAGAGATATCAATATAATAGAAAAATAGCAGAGAAAGGTCTTCCTGTAATTATGGATAATATTTTGTGCCGTTAAACTAAACTGCATATGTACAAAGCAAAACAAAACAAGGCAAAAAGAGTAAGATCTGAATTAAAAAAAAGTTATTGTTTCCACTACCAATATCTCTTTTCGTAACAGAACAGACACCAAATTCATCTTCAAAGTCACTCTTGAGTTCACAAAACTGAAAGGTGTTACACAGGTGATTTGCAGATACAAAATATTTTACTCTTTTTAATATCTGTGGTGGAAGTTTTCAGTTATGTATATGTTAGGAAATGCAGCTATATGACTATCTTCTAGCTTATGTCAAAATTATTTTCCATAATTACTACTTAGTAAGCCTTGGGTCAAATTTTCCTTTCACTTACACCATTTAAATGAGACTTGAGTAAAGTTTCTTTGCTGTTTCCAAGAAAAGGATTTTGCTCCCAGTCTTTTCATTAAGTGCTGTTGAAAAAAAAAGACAGCATGTCAGATCATATCAATGTACTGTCTGACAGAGCTGTAGCCATTTACACAAAATCAGAATCTAGCCTACTATCACAGATTAATTGTGAATTTTTAAGTAATACAATCAGAAGGGAATAAAATCCTTTCCACTGTTACTTCTACCATCATGAACAGAATACAGAATTTCCCTCCCATCTTTCTACTGTAACTTTAAATAATCTTTTTTGCTACATATGATGTATTAGTTCCCTTAAATATCCCTGCAAATGTCACAGTATAATGCAAGTGCCGAAAGTGCTATACAAAAGTTAGAGTGTTCATATTGCCTGAGAATTTAGATTTTTTTTTTAATGGAAAGGAAATAATATTTGAAGACTCAATGTAATATTACATTTATTTATATAGAATTAATATATATATATACACATACAAGCTATTGACACATGTATATACTTGTGTACACACATTTCAACGAGAACTTTACACTAGGTTAGAATATAGCCTTTTTAGTACTGAAATATACTGTTTTATGTGTGCCATCATATAAATTGCTACACCTAAGTTCTGTGTGTAGATTGGGGTGGACCTATATGAAATTCATACCTAAGGGATACAAATGCTTTGTTTCCATTTGATCTTTTAAGCTTTCATAACCATATACATATATTAGATACAAAAATGCTTTATTTCTTCTTTTGAAAATCCCCTTAATTCCATTGTCATTCTCCACTGTTGTGCCAAAATCTCCTTATCCCATTCGGCCACAGCTCAAAAATGTGTGCACGTATTCATGCAGATACAGAAACATTGCTTGGCATAAGATGGCTTTGGAGATCAGTGTGTAAGGAGCTCCAGGCAAGCACAGCTAAGCATGTTGTCTATGAAGTTTCACAGTGACAGCACTGACAAAGCTTCGTGAGCTTCTCGGGAGTGTCCAGTGTCTCCTTAACATCCCTGTCCTCAAGGCAGAGGGCAGTTCCCAGCCCAGCCTTTTCCTGCCTGGTGCTACCTGTTTGCTCTCAGTTCCTGTTCTTTGCCCTGCCCTGCTGCCCACCAAGCTGCAGCCTGTGTAGGGGTTGGTTTCTGCTGACTGACCATTGCCATTTCTGCTGGCCATTGCCTTGAGGAGTAAGAGTGAGCTGTAACCGTCTCAACAGAGATGTTCAGGTTGAGTCTCTCTTCTCTATTTAGCCGTCTGTTTTCACAAAAACTTGTAGAAACCTCCAGCTTCTAACATTTCCAGTCCTCCGTCAAAATGTCCAACGGCTGGACAGACTATTTAACAGCAGGCTAATGGAAAGCATCCTTAGGAAACAAAGCTAAAACCAGCACTACCCACATATTCCAGGGACTGTGCCCATTGCAGGTAGCAAGGCTATTCCTGTTTATACACTTTGTTCGTGTCTTTCCCTTTGCCAGGGTAGACAACCATCAAGAAGAGAGTTTATCAGAGAAAATCAGTGCTGCAGCAATGCGACACGGAAAAACACTTCATTTCAGCTACAGATCTCAGCTGATCCCTTGCAACTGCAAGTCATCATCTTGTTGTTGCCTAGTCCTGCATTTTTCCTACTCCAGTTCTTGCTCTTTCCTCCAAATGCTCAGGGCTGTGTATCTCACGCTATCTCTCTTCTGGTACAAACCTGCCCCCGCAACTAATGACCCTGTAGGAACCACTTCATCTTTCTCAGCTGTGTGACACTGCAGACAAAAGAGCAGCTGTCCACCGTGGACACTCACAGCTCATACCAGTACCATTTCCAAGGAGGTCCTTAAACACAGAATATGTAGGTTAACCCACTACTGAGGACAAAAGGCAAATACACTCAGGCTTGTCCTCAGATGTAGAACAAACAGCTGTTCAGCACTTGGTACACCAACTCTTCTAGCATCTGTACCGAGAAAGACACTGTGTATGTATACTACAGAAAACAACACAATAATGCCTTTCCAATGCATCATGAAAATGCAGGCACTTACTCTCATTTTTATATGTGCCCAGCTGTAGGAATGGGTGGAAAGAGGTGGGAAGTGTCTTTTCCTTTTTTTAACTTCTGTCATGTATAAAGGCAAAAAAGAGTATCCAAAAAAGCCTCAGGTTTAGCAACTTTCAGGACTAAAGCATGGTCAGCTTTGCAGTGCATTGAAAATTAAGCTTTGTAAGGTTCACACATTACCACTAACCTTAGTTTAAAGATAATAAAAGGTTAGGGAGGAGGCAGAGATGAGGGTTTTTTTCTCCTAGCTAGGTGAAAAGGAAAAACCAAACATGATGGTTGCAAAAAACCTGTATTCCACAACAAGTCCTTAAGACTCCCATGTGCTACATCAGCAGCAGTACATCCTCAATTTTTATTGTAATCTTGTGGCTTTTTATTTGTAACTTATATGAAAAGAATCACATTGATTGGGGCAGATTTAACTCAGTAAAACCTATTCTACTGAGATTGTCTGTGCTAGGTGATTTTATCAAGTTCTCTTTTGGTTTCATTTTCTTCCTCATCCCTATCCCCAGGGGAGATTGCAGCCCAGCTTGCAGAGCAAATTGCCCTAAATTGAGTTCTTTCTCTGCCATATACAGGCCTGCCTTTGGCTCCTCAGCTTGAAAACTTTATGCATTCTTATTTTTCTCCATCTTCCTTAACAACCCCCTTCTCTTTCCAATTAAAATGGAGAAGTTTGCACCGATACCTGCTCCCAATTAAATGAATACTGCATTACCAGCCACACTCTCCAGATCTCCTTTACCCTCCCTTCATTAGCCCTATTCCTCTGAGGTTTCCTGGCTGTCTGCCAGGGACTTATGGCAAGAATTCAAAATCTTGTACACTTTATCCCCTCAAAATCATTCTTGAATTTAAGCAGGCTGCTCCTTGGGCCCAGCATGAGAAATGCTAGTAACTGATTCAAAGGGGAGGGGAGAAAAGAAAGAAAATGATTTATTTAAAAGGTTAAAAAGCTCCCATAAAAGAAGATAAGCTAAAAGAGGTTAAACTTCCGGGCTAATTGGCTTCCGTTTCCTTTTAAAAAATCTTTCTGGAAGACAACAAATGACAGGAAGGTGTTCCTGTTTTATTTAAGACTATTCATGCCTACAGAAAACGCATCATTCTCTTAACACCTCAGGCATGTTCACTACCGCTCACTCAAATTATACACCCAGCACAGAAAAAAACCTAGGCAGTCAGAGGCTTAAGCAGCTGGGTTGTTGGGGGTTTTTAGGCCTTTCTTTAAAAAATCACCATCTAATTTTCCAACAAATGTGAGCACTGCAGTACCATGGCATCAGCCACTCTCATCTGACACTTAAAATAACTAACATCATGTCAAGCTGTCAGCAACGATAGCCATATTGGCAAGTCTGAAACAGCAGAGGGGAGTACTGTATCCTTGCATTACTACTTAAAACTATATAAACTCTCCTCATAGATCATGCAAGTTTGCTGCATTTATCGAACAATAATTTTTCAAATGGCTCAGCATAATTTAGTGCCTGAAGGCCCTTGTGTGGAACCGTAGTTTTTCTTGTGACCTGATTTGAAGCAGTCATTTAAACCCTTTAAAGCAAAATTCTGATATTAATGGTCTGATGCTCAGTGACTTCTTGTCTTGAAATCATACTCCCAAATCAAGAAGGTCTCCTTTCCTGTGGACTCTGGAAGAAGCATTTATCTTTTAAAATGCTACAATATTTTTGTAGCATTGTAGTAGTCTTCACAGAAGTTTTGCAGGAGAGATTTTTAGCAACCTGAATACCTTCAAATGGATTTACCCTCTCTAGTAAAGCCAGGGAAAACATGGGTTTTGTAGCATTGAATTCCTGTCTTCCATTTGCTGGCTGTTTATCACAAGCCACAGCTTCCCAGGTAATACTGAGCTGGTGAGAATAGTTTGTAGGAGCCAAGGGGGGGGGGGTGGGGGACGGACATGGTGCACGCGGCGGGGAGGGTTAACAGCTTGCTTTTAAGAATTTCAGTGACTTGGAGGCTACATGTTTAATTTTCTCTGTCTCTTCATTTCTCAGCCAATATTTCTTGATGTAGGGTGATTCCTGCCTAATGAAAGTAATCTCCTTGGAAAATTCTTTAAAAGTGAAGGAGGAAAAACCATCTCCTATTTCTGGAAGCTGCTTCTGATCTTGTTTTTCCCCTTTTATTAAATCTGTCTTTACTAATTACTGCTTCTCATTCCCTTTTACAGATGGAAACAGAAAAGGGTATTATGAGAGCTGATTGTAAAAATAGTAAATAATACAATATTTAGGTCTTATAAATTTCTGTAAGATCTTACTGCATTTACTCAAGCCATGTCCACAAGCAAGCGACAACACTCCCCCGCTCCTTCCCTTGCAGAAAGGTAACAAACAGCAAACTAGTGCAGGATCAGAACTGATATACACAATTTTTAGAGCCAACAGAAGGAAAAAGAAAAGTAGCCACTATGCAAAAATATGCAATGCATATATAGCGCTACAAAAAACCTAAACAATACGTTCTATCAAGTTAATAAAATACACTCTGAGAATTGACATAGTGTATTAAAATACCATAGAATAATTATTATTAAATAAAATAAACTCACTATATCCATACTAGAAAGTCTCAGAAAGGAACCACCACTATCTCAGTGCTAGCATACTGTTGGGCTACATTCAATATTATTAATAATCTCTGCTCAGGAAAGGGCACGTATAATACAAACCAAGAAAGAACTGTACTAAAGAGCTGCAGGTTAAATAATTCATGGATAAATAGTACGGGTACTTTGTACTACAGCACTTTCTGGACATTTGTGTGACCTACAAGCACCATCAAGCTATGGATGTGATGTAAGGTACAAAACAGTACTGTTTTCTTCAATGGTCTTGCTAATTTAAAGATTGGCCTTCAAACAAATTCAGGGCAGGATTTAAATCCTGAGGTCTTTGTTGTACTCTTTTAACAGATTCTGTCACTATCCAAGGAAAAAATGTAATCCTCAAAAAAGATGTGGCATTCTGGTATTTTTAAGCTTGATGCCATCCATCAGCAACAAGACCATGACCAGGAAGAAATTGCTGTGTTTAAAAGTTAGCTGCCAAAATGTGATAGTTTTTAGGTTTCTGATTCTTGGAGTGAAATCAAAAGTCTCTTGTTCAGTTCCCAGGTTCCTTAAATAGTACATGGGCAAAATGAGCTATTTTAGAAGGAGCCAGCAAAGCCCTGAGCTGTGAGCTACCTAAAATTATTATATTCAACAAGCAACTGCATTTTGGAAACTGCTAAAGACCAGCTCTTTACCTGTATTCCCAACTCAAGAACTGAAGCAGTACCTCTGTCTATAAGGGACCAGAACCTCGAACTTTCTTGCTGTGTTCTCCCTCCTCAGACTTACGGTGTGTCTCTCTTTGACACAGTGAATCTCAGTTTTGGCAGAGTTTCAACAGCAAGACTGGAGAGCATGATTTCCGCCCAGAGTAGCCTTGCATCTAACAGCAGAAGACAGACTTTGAACAGTGTAGATTTGAACCTGCTCAGCTAGAGGAAGGAATTGAGCACAAGTTTCGAGATAATAAAGAAAATTTTTTAAACATGTAGTCATTCTATAAAAGGACAAATTGTGCTTCTATTGACTTATTTGAGGAGTCTGATATTAAGTCAATAGCCACATTCTGATAGGAGTCTACTGCAGTTACCACGTGAGGCACATGCTGAGGCTGCCAACTGATTGAGTTTCTTAGAATTATACACTAAAAACAATTGTTTCTGGACATCATCTGGCTTGCACCTGGTGTAGATTCCCACCTGTTCTGCATGGTCAAAATTGGGATGGTCCTGACGAAGCTCACAAGTGCAATTCTATGCACCCAAGGAATTATAACTTAACAAAAAAGAAGCCTACATCTTCCTACTTAACCCCACAGTTAGATGGCACCTAACGATGGATTTTCAGTTTTAGACTTGGGTATCTAAATTCACTTTAGAGCCAGGTATCTAAATTCCCTCTGTCTTTTTTTGGATCTGCCTCTGGATTTACTGAAAGTTTTTTGTCTTTCTAGATAAGCTCACACTGCAGCCCAAATCTAAATTTTCCAGATCAAAATCTTTATCATACAGGTGTGTTCCTTGCTGGTTAGCTTCTATTTTTATGAATGAATGAAAGCCATCTAATTTTTTCTGACTCACATAAAAATACACATATTTTGGCATGCAAAGCATAGCCTGCAGAGTACTAAAAACAGGTCCAAAAAATAGATGGAGGGAAGACAGACCACTGCCCTGTGTTGCCACTGTTTATTGAGAAAGACTATTACTTAAGTTGTTTTCCTTGCACCAAGTGAGCCAATTTTCCCTTACTCTGTGAAAATCATCATCACTGATCTTCTAATTCATGTGCATTACAGATATCTGCAGCCCTGGAATAAAAATACTATACAAAAATAAACAAGATTCAAAGCAAAAGCATTTTTCTCCCCACTCAGAGATCTCTGAAGTTCTATTTTGAGATGTGTTTACCTTCAAAAGCTAGATGAATATATTTACAGTGCTCTTTTAAGGAACAGTAGAACTAGCCTTTCTATGAATTTCAACTACAACACACTTTCCAGTGTTAATTGGACCACATGCTTGGTTTGTTATTCCTCTCAGTTTGCAAAAGGCCCTGAATATGCTCTTAGAGACACCTCTCAAATGTTAAGCAATTAAATTGTACTTAATATTTCTATAGTTTGTTGGCAACCTCAAAAGGCACAATGAATCACATCCACCCTACTCTCATCAGACCCTATCAACATCACAAAGGAATAATTATTCATTGATTATGGCATAGTAAGTCCCCAACACCACGGACACATTTCATCCAACAGTTTTGAAACAATCTCCCTTCCCTGCCAAATACTTCCTTTTTACAGCTACAGACTGATCAGCTAGAATATGTCAGGCCATGGAAAAATTTGAAATAGCTACAGTGCATTAGAAATATAAAGACAAAATCAGTAAAAAGAAAATATCCAATGTGGAACTGAAAGTACAGTGGCAAATACTTCAACAAATTAATTTTTAAAGTCCAAAGGTTATTTAAAAAAGCATGACAACTTACTCTGTATCACAAACTGGTACTGATAATATATTAATTATAATCCGGTCTTCCATTTATTCTTTGATGCTAGAATCCCTTTCTGTCAACACTGTGTTTCCCAATGCAACTACTACTTGAAGGAGGATCTAGAGAAAGGAAAGCTTTGATTATTCTCCTTACAATAGTCTATTACTGGGAACACCTTCAAGTATCTCAGGATTTCTGTATTTTGCATGCTAGCTAATAGCTAATGCCTCTTTGGTGACTGCAAGACATGGGATTACAGTCCTTTGTCTAAAATAAATTAGTGACAATGAATGAAGTTCTGTAAGACATTTCTGTGCATCTTTAGTTCATATGAACTTCCTTGGTAGTCTGAAGGTGCTATCCATTTCCTAGTTTGATAATTAATTGTTATTACTATCACTATTCTTAAAATCCACAGGGGGGAAAAACACTAATATAATACTAAAAAATATTATATTTCTGCTACAACTGGAATGCTGTTTTCAGAAATGAAAACCGAGGCGTACAGTGAATAACTTACTTGTTCAAGGTCATATACTGAGTCTGCAGCAACAGACAGGATTGGAATTTCAAGTTCTTGAATCTCCGTACCTCAGTAACCAGTATCCTTCTCATAATACATTTCATGTCATAGAAGGTATCAAGAATATTCATACATGTCATGAAGTGCTAAAACATATAACAAATAAAGCATAACAAAGTAGCATTGCATGAATACATAATAAACTATGTCATAGTGCAATGTTAAAAGACTTTCATCTTCTCTGGTTCTCGTAATTCCCTCAGCCAGGTGTAAAAATCTTGATGCTACTTGCCTCTTGAACCTGAAGCAACCACTGAACACCCTGAAGCCGTACAATATCTCATGGTTCTCCTTGTGCACCTTGTTCTGAAGTGAAGGACTGCACAAATGAGACACAGCATGAACCCCAGGCAAAGAAACTCTGCCAGCCTGGGAAGAGCCAGCCGAGGTGCCGGCACCATGTTTTTAGAACTAACAACGCCAGGATGCAGAATGCAGCCAGGGGCTCATTAGCTTGGCCTTTTATTTTGCTGAAGGGTGTGAGAGCAAAAGCAAGAAATTAGTAGCAGACCCACAGCCCTACCAAGGCAAGAGGTAGGTTGTAGAGATGCATGGCAAGTGTTTCTGGCCAAAGTGTGAAGATCTGGGCTCATTAATGCCTGTTTCCTGGCTACCAAAAGGTTGGAACCACTGCACTATTACAAGTCTACTGTCATTTTATTTGCCTACTTATAATTAATACTTAGGTATTTTAAAAGAAGAAAAGAAATCAGGAAAACTAGCTTTAAAACTTTAAAATTTGTATTTATGGGCAAAGAGTAAGGTGCTAATACCAAACAGAGAGGCAAGTCAGCTGATCGGCGTTATATTTCTTCTAAGGACAGAAGCTCCTCACTTTTGCTGATATCTTCTCATCACTAGAGTGCAGCAAGTTCCTACTGGCCAAAATGCAGCAAGAGCTGTCACTTCACAGACAGCAGCAAACCACGTTGCTCTGTATAAGCCAACATATTTCAATGCCAGCTCCTGCAGAAATGGGAAAGCGTTTCTGCACAGTAGCAAGATACCACTGATCATCTGACTACTGGACCTTTCAGGGAACTGATTGAACTCACTAACATAAACGCAACTAAACCAGAAACAAAACAAAACTGATGGTTTTCTTTAGTTAGTAAACTGAATTCCTCAATACAAAGTTTAGCAAGTACCAGTGCTTCCATGACCAAAAGGAGTCAGGGGCCATCTTGCCACTAGTAAGGGCAGTAGAAATGAAGGAAGAGAGATCCTGCTGCTGAGAGCTTTTAGCCTTGCTCAGCTGCTTGCAGAACTGCAGCCCAAGGTAGGTGGTATGTCTATCTATCTCCTGTTTGTCTCACATTGTTAGCTGACTTCCTTCAGATTTCATAAAAGTTCTTTCATATGTAAGTCCTCAGTAATCAAGCAGAGTTAAGAGGTACACATTAACTTTTAGTGGCTCTGTTGGATTATTCCCTTGAAAAAGTTATAGACCTTGAGTATGCTCAGCGTTGTTTACAACATGCTAAAAACATTTTCATTTATTCTTCTAATTACTACATGCAATTTAGCGCCTCATGGTTTTTTTACTACTAGGAGTCTATAAGACTTATTCCACTTTCAATTACACCAGCATAAACCAGGAGTAATTCTAATAAAATAAGTGAATTTTTTTGGTGTAAAAACTGGAGATAGTTATGTAATGATTTCAAAATATATTTTATGTGTGAATCTTCCTGACGACAAGTAAACCTGAATTTATAATAAGAACTCATCATGAAAACATTTCATGTTAGGATTTTACACCGTCTGGTGTACTCATGGTGTTCCATTTACTATCTTAATCACATATACAAATATTTTAATCGAATGAGCTTTGAATTAGAGAAATACATACCTCCAGAATCAGCACTGGTCTAGATACTTAATTTTAAAATCTTTCGCTATCATCAAATTATTTTCTAGCTTTTCTAGAAGAGAGGAAGCTAAAAGGAAAAAGAATGTTTAAACAATGTAGAAGATCTATCATAACCTCTCAAACATTAGGTAACTTTGGGATACAACCATGTATAATCATTTTCAGCCTAACTAACCATAAAGGATGAGCCACAGTGGTCTCTGAAGTCACACACAGCTTTGAAAGACTGGTATGATCATGTAAAATGTCAAGGAAGAGAACTTGGGTATGTCAGCCTAACTGTTTTTCCTTAAGAGTTTCTTAATAATACTAGTTCAAACTGCATAAAGATTACATGACTTGTTCGTTGGGGGAGAAAAGGGCTCAGAGCTATCCATAGTTTAGCAACCCATCTCTGTAAACCTGTCTAAACACAAGAACTGTTTCAAGTCAAAAAACATAGGGCAAATATATTTACTATGACATGACTTTAGATTATGTCAGAGTAGCAGGAGCAAAATGAAAAACTTTTGCATAACACCCCACAGACCTCATGCCTGAGATGCAGGATGGTGTTTCAAAAACTTATCAAAATTCAGAAGACAGGAAACCTTCACTTGATCAGCTTTCACCGTACCACCAGATGTTGCTGCAGCATTGGCAAAAGTAACAGGATCACAACATGTATGATAATTTACCTATCAATAAAAGGTTCAAACATCCATTTATGCTACTGGAGAAATCAACTGTCCATGAAAGAAAGCCCAGAAAGGAAATTTATTATTGAATAAAGTAATTGACTAAACTAGTTTTGTTACTTCACAATACATCATTTGTAGTTAAAAAGAGATGAAAAGCAATAAAATATTTACAATTACAGATAAATCACATAGCAATAACCATATATCAAACTCTTAGCAACTACATGTCCTAACTTTTGCTCCCCAGATAGCAATACCACTTTATTTGGTTTGATAACAACACATGCACGATAGCAAGGAGTGATGAATCACTCATATCCTCCATACTTCAGTGAACTGACCAACCCTCTCCAGGGAAGTGAAATTATGGTCACACATCTTTAGTTCATGCATCAATAACAATTACATTCTAATGTGTTTCTTGAGACTTCCACTATAATAAGGGGGGGGGGGGGGGGATGCTTGGGGTTTTTTGTTTGTCTTTTTTTTAACAAGTGCTCCCTCACATAGGTGAATCAAAACATCCAGAAAACAAACAATGTAAGTCATTAAATGACTGATACAACATAAATTTTCAGGAGGAGCTGTGACAAACTCACGGACAGAATAAACAAGAACATTAGCCTCTCCCAGTCTTTAATATGGTATGTCACAAAAAGATTAGCATGCAGTGTTGTTATTTAGATTTTGTTATTGAAGAAAATGTGCTGTAAGGAATAAATTTTCACATTCTGCAAAATGAAATCAATATAGAATGAAATGCCTATGTGGAACTCTAAACAATGTTTATCCAGCATATCAATGACTAGGCAATCTTGACATCTAACTGTCTAAAACTAAGCCTAGTCCCAAAGGAAACACCAAGGAAACAGATGAGTCTTGTAGAATCTTCTCACTTGCCTTTCCTTTACCACTTGTAATCAGATATGCTTGGGAAGGCTGGATTTGATGACATCTTTCCTCCTATAGGTAGCAAGCTCTGCTTGAGTTGAATAATACTCAACTTGGTTTGGGATGGTGAAGTAAAATGGCATGGTTAGCTAGAGTACTTAAAATAATTCCCTTCAGGAAATGCCTGCCTCTGTTGCCAATAGGGGGAACTTAGGAAAGCTAGGCTCCTAACTTAGGAACATCTGTATTGAAGACAGAAGTACTCTGTATTTACAGATTTTCAAATTAAAGCAGATTTTTACAATTTTTCTCAAATGTAACTGCTGAAAGAGATCTCGTGGAAGAAATATCTCTGCTAAACCTATTTTTCCTATTTTATTTTGTAAGGAATTAAAACTCATGATCTATTTGTAGTTCAGATGCAGTGATGTGGAAAGCTTCCATCTTTTTCCCCAGCCTTCCTGAACTGAAATATGACTTAAAGCAACATAGTACACTCCTCATTATTTTATCAGTTACACTGATTGAAAGACAAACACCCACAAAAAGAACATTCCAGACAGGTAGCATGATTTGGGAACTGTACTTTTAAATGGTTCAGCTTTGGGAACAGATTTGTTGTGCAGATTATTTGTAACTAATAACTGAGTACTATAATGCTCAGTGCATGGAGACCCTTGTCGAGCACCATGTTGTAAACAGAAATTGCAAAACAAGAGTAAATGCTAGTGGAAGAACACACAACTGGAGAATTGAGGATGCCTGTTACACAATTTGAAATAGTTCTAGAGAAGAGAATACTTATTACTGAGTTAAAAGTGTATCAAGAAGGTCCAGTTTTTGACAGATCACTGAATCAAAACAAATGACAGAGAGCCAAATTGTCTCACTCTGCATTTGCAGTCAATGACAATCAGACGACCATCAGAAAATAACCCTGTTACTGACAACAGCAGATTTTAATGCATTTCATGTGCTCAATAATTGTCAGCTAGCTCAGATAAAAGATGCCAGCTATGAAAATACATTGCAAATATGTGAGTACTGTCCTGTCTTCTGAGGGGGATATATTAAATATGAAGATCCCTAATGAAAGTGTAAAGAATTTGCTCTTCATCCAAGTGTTGTCAGTCTTAACTAATCCAGTCCCTGATAAAGACCAATTTGTTATTAAAATCTGGCAAGGGAAAGAAGGGACGAGACAGGACTTCAAAGGCTCGTTTTAGGCCAGGAACTGCAGTGGACCGGGGACCATTTTCCAGCCCTGTGGTCGACTGGCACAGTGTGACATACGTCCATACAGCTTCTCTACCTTATCTCCAAAACCAGACTGGCCACACACAGACTGCCTGTTGAGAACAGACCCTGACTTGTGCTGCTCGCTCTTCTACAGATGGGGCAGAACTCTGACAGAGACTTTGCTCGCCATTTAACAGTAGGAATGAGCAGAGGGCTGCTTTCAGGTCCATGCCCCAACCCTGTGTAGTCTACTAGGATAGATGTAGCAATAGATAAACTGGGAGACACGAATTAACCCAATATCATAAGCAGAATGTGCCAAGCAGCAGGAATCATTCCCTCAAGAATAATGCTTATGGAAATGGACAATATCTTAAAGTATAAATAAGATTGAAAATCCAGACTACAGAAAAGATACCTAAGGCATAATAGCACAAAATCAAAGCCACTTCGGAAGAGACCACAGACTTGCACAGACTATGAAAAATAGCACAGTATCTGTCAGATGAAAAAATTAAAGACATACAGTGGTTTATATCAGTGCATGAATGTTTGCAGGCACCAGTCAAGTATGCATAGCACAGGCAGAGAGGGTAACTGCAGCATGACTTCCCTGGATGAATTTTTTGTGGCAGTATTGCCCATCATTGCACCAGAAGATAAATAGACTGTCAACCTGAAAGTAAATGGGACATTTATTAACTTTCAGCTGGGCATTAGAGCACTGAGTCAGTGGGATGTCAAATATAGTGTTACTAGCATTAAAAGAAAAGAAAGAGGTAGCAAAATGCAATTAAAATGTATGCAAAACAGAGGTAAACGGCCAAAGAAAAAGGTTGCAGCAGTAATTTTCAGATGCAAAGCTTTGTCTTCATCAAGAGCGTGATACTACTGAAGGGTCAAGGAGTCAAAACAAACACAGGAAAGTTTGAAGACTTCTTAGGTATTGAGAAGCTCTGAAGAACAGATGGGAGCTGAAAACCCAACAGGTCCAGAGTTCAGGTTCCTAAAAAAGTTCCGCTTAGGCAGAAGTAACCAGATCAGCTGGAAGGAAGGTGCTTTTTCCTTACATTTAAATGTATGAAATAGCAAAATGTCTGCTCCAAGAGTAAAAGATCCAAGGCATTCTTGCTTCATTTCCTTTACTCTATTTTTTTAATAGAAGACCAGGTTCTTGAATCAAAATCTTCAACTCACTACTGTGCATAGGTGTGGACATGAAGAAATACAGTATCAAAGTGTAAAAATTAGTTGATTACAAATGGTTCAAAGGAGCCAACTGGCAAAATTCACATATTGCAATATGGTTGAAATTGTAAATCAGTGCTTTATGCAGTCTGGCCACTGACAAAAGCCGAGTCCAGTGCAGAAAAATTGGTTTTGTGTTTGGTCCATGTCACAAAAAGATTCCTGTCTTTATTTATAGAAGACCAGTATCAGCTGCAAACAATGTAGCACAGACCCAAAATCAGCTTAGCAAGCATCACCCTGAAAATACGGCAATTATTTTTAAATTACAAATTGATGGTTTGCAAATTGATTACAAGCTGAAGGAAACTTGGTGACTGCATGAAAATTCTCTAGAGTGTTTAACAAACCTTCATTGGAATAAAATCCAAACCTAGTGTTACTAACAAACTGATTTTTAAACATTGTCCCATTACAGAAAAAGTGTAGGTTGTGACAGTTCAGGATGAGAATACAATCATTAGTAGTGCGGACTAGCTGGAATAGCACATTTCAAGCCCTAAAAAAAAATCAAGGCCTGAGTTCATACAAGGGACTTAAAATTATCAGAAAGGTGATTTGACAATATTACTGAAAAAGTATCTTAAAAAGGATAACTGAAAGATAAATCAAAGGACTGAAAAATCCAGGAGACAGGCTAGAGATGTTTGATATTGCTCCTGAATAGTGCCAATGGAGAATATATCTAGGCTTTGTCCCATGTGCAAAAATACAGGCTCTGTCAGTCCAAAGAGTATACCTATATGGTAGGACAGAATAAATTGTCCCCTGGAGTAAAGTAGTCCTCAATTTACTTAAACTGACTAGGAAGACGTATATATTAATTCTAGAATATTATTTAAATTTTCCTGAGATAACATTACTACATTGTACTGCAGTTAAACAGGTGATTATGCAAATGTATTTTTGCTAGACATAGAATATCTGACACAGTGTTTAACACTGGGCCACAGTTTACTAGGGAGGACTTGAAACAATTTGCAGTGAAGTATGTGTTTACCAATGTGATGATCTTTAAAAGGCCATTGTAAAACAATCTGGATCCAAAGAACATGAACATATTTAATTTAAGCCTCATTAATTCTGCCTATTCCCTTCAGTTTCTGTCATCTCAACCAAAAAAAAAATAAATTATGGTTTCTTAAAAGAGTTAAGTAGCCAAAATTTACCTTCTTGTGGAAAAGGTAAGCAAGTCAGCAGTCACTCCTTTGCTATGTTTCTGTATGAGCCAAAGAAATACAGCTGTACCCTGAAAGTGGCAAGTGACTATAAAATTCTTCTTGTGCAGACCACTGGATAAGAGGCTGCTGTTACTTATCAGTGCCCCTGCGGAACAAACAGAATGATAGGGATAATATAGTGAATAGGCAGGTTCATTAACAAAATTGCCCTGTGTCATGGTTATCAAGGCAGCTACCTGCTTGTTCTCTTTCTAGCGTGCTTGATTTTACTCCTTTGAGCACCTTCCCGTTCTGGGGCTAGGTTCGTAATTGTCCTGCTTTTAAGCTAGATGTTGGGCTACAGAACATCTGTAAAAATTGTATTAAAATAGTGGGTTAGGCTGAATTCTGGACAGCTGAATTCTGGACAGCTGTTCCTTTCTTAAGATTCTGTGATCGTTGGCACCAAGTGACTTGACCAGCTTCTTTTTAAAACAGGATACAGTCTTATCTTTATGTTTTTCCTATGTAAAGGCTCAGTTTCCCTTTAACACAACAGAGGCAGATGAAATGTATTCTGTCATCTACCAAAGTTGTCTGTATCAGCTTGGTTTCCCTAAGTAACTTTATTTTTCAAAAAAGAACTCTTTTTTTTTAATCCTCCATATTTCTCCTCACTTCAAATCACCTACCTGACAACAAACTAAGGTGTCAGAAGCCATAAAGATAGGTGGGCTGGTGAAATATTTATCTTAAGCTTCTGATTTACTTAGTTTCTTAAGGAGGAGACCAAATGGGACAGGCAATAGACAACCTCGGTTCAGAAGCCCCATGGTGGTGTTAGTGCATCATTGTGCCCAAGCTGTGTGAGGGTAGAGCATGACATCACCCAACCTACCAAGCAGCCTGTTAAGCAGGACACCCTCCTGTGAGGTGAAACGTTTCAGTTTGAAACCCGTCAGCAGAAAAGGGCAAAAACCCAGGTCTTCTACTTCATGTGCACAGGTTCAAGTCACGAGGCTGTCACTGCTACTATCATTCTTTTAAGTGGAAGTAACCAATCATTGCTCCCTCTTCACATTTGTGTTTTGAACATACCTATGAGATCTAACTCAGCAGAGACCTTGCAGGTTTAGTACTGAATTTTCATGATCATGAATTTTCATGATCAGAAATATCTATCTGTCTGTCTGTCTATCTACCTACCTACCTTGTTGCTTAAAGAGCAGTGACAGTACATTCATGGGAAAATAGAGATCCTGGAAACTTATGTCATGCATTTGACCTGCCAAAGTTATCATAAGAAATAGTTAAACCTTTAGGAAGCGTAATCACTGACCAGTTGAATGTAGGCACTTCCAGAAGGAAGCTGTGCTGAAAAGAAACCTCTCTGAACTGCCGAGGTGTCTGAAAGAATACACCCTTCAGCACAGAAGAGCCTAAACTTTCTGGGTTTGGCAAAATAACTTCGAAAAGGAAGGAAGAACGAAAGCACTCGAGAACTATAGGGGCATAGCTATAATGTTAAAGGCTTCATTATGAGTAGTCATAAAAAAGGGCTTTTTTTTCCTTTTAGAATTGATGGATAAACAATAATGGAATATCTAATTTTGTTTTGACCAATCTACCTTCTTTTTCCAGCAAAACAGAAAACCTGAAATATTCAAACTTTGTTAAGACTAAAATTAAGTATTTTGCTCTGGGGTTATTTAGCCCTTTTGTTTAAGCCTCATTTTAATTGAAGTATATAGATAGGCTTGAAATAGAAAATACAAGTGCTTTATTTTTAGATATCGAAAATGGTTTTATACCTGACATTCTTGACAACATTTTCACTGTAAAAATTTCAAAAATAAATATCTGATTTTTTTTAAGTGCTCATGGTTTTTTATAGCTGAAGCTATGGGGCATATTCTGCCTTAAAAAAAAAAAATCATTTAACTTAGCAAAAAATTCAAGTTTTCGAGCACATTACTAATTGTCAAGAGCCTTTTGCTTGGCTCTGTCAAAGGAAGAGAACCAGTACCATTCCACTGCTACCATAAGATTGTCTTTGTGGTACTGTAGCTGCTAACAATAAAATTACTTTTTGTACTAAGTGTCTTAAGGGAGCTATTGCAATGAAGAACCAAAACAGCAGATGTTACCCAATATAAGTACTGGTAAGTATCAACTGAAAAAAAACACGCAAAAGATAATACAAGCACTTAAGCATTAGGAGATACAAATAAGCACAAAAGTGTATGCTATTTTCAAGAAAATATGGTACCCAAAGGCACTAATCGACTCTATGGACTAAATAATGTATTTAGCAGTGTAAAAACAAAGCCTTTATCAACTTAGAGTACAAAAGAGCATCAAAACTCAGTAGCTCTTTCCCCTTACACTAAATACCAAAATTGATTCAAAAACTATTTTTAAAAGAAAATTCTAGTCTGATGCCACTCATGCTACAATTTCTTAAAAAATATAATTAGGGAAGGAGAGTAAGGAGAAATTTAAAATGAGAAAGCTTTAATATTGCCCTTATGCTACTGGAAAAGTTTTATCACAGTAACAGTCATATAGAGTCATCTTTAATGGCTCCAAATTCACGCCCAAATGACATTCTTGGAAAACTGCAAGGCAAACCTCAAGATTGGGTTTGCATGTTTTTTAAAAGTACTATTTCAGTGGAAGTTTGGCTAGAGGAATGCATATTGTAATGACACTTTCTTGTTATACGAAGCACTGCTTAAGCCAAAAAAAAAACCCCACCAAACTGATGATGAATCTTAGGATTAGTTTTAAGATTTGTTGCTTTCAGCAAAAAACAGTTATGACAAAAAATCAGAAACCTAGAAGGTGGATCTTCTGCTGGCATACAATTGATGCAGCTCCATATACTTCAGGTTGAGTATTCTCCTACTAGATGACCCTTCTCAAGGAGAAGAAACATATGTAATGTATTTAGAACATTGCAAGGGCATGGCAAAACCAGACAGGAGACTCCTTGTGTCAGAGAGGATGTGAAAATCTGAAAGGAACTTCTGGGATCTAACCATTTTGTGTCCTTGCCCTAAAATTCACACTGTGACTCAAGCTTTTCCACAGTAATTCTAGGTAACTGACTCATACTAAAATTAACTAATTATGCAAAGACTGTCCGAGGCCTATGCTGAGAAACAGGTCCTGTTCTTTTTTAATACTCCCTTACCAATGAGAATTTCTGCTCTGTGTGTGTGAGCACTGGTAGATAGGCAGTTGCACACAAAGTGGAAAGAGCAATATAACAGCTATAGTAGTGGAAAAGATACTTTTTTAAAGAAAACACGGGACATGGAGGAAGCAGGTTCAGAATTAGAGGATTTACATTTGCATGGCTCTTCCTTGTGTTGCCTTCCTCCCAAAAGACAGCTACTCGTTTTGGTTCTGGAGCACAGAGTCCGAGCTATGAACTGGTGGTGGGTAGTAAATGGAGGCTGATAATCAGAACAGGCTGGTGCTTGGTTTGAGCACTGATTAAGAAGATTTGAACCTAATGGCTTAAGTGGTTCAAAGGGTTTAATAGAGGTCCTTCTCCATGAACTGAATTTCTCTCTTGTTGAATGTTATGAGCATAAGAATATGATACAAAGTCAAATGGAGAAACTGGAAGCAGCTTCTTGTGAACTGTGCTCAAACTTGGAGAAATTAACAGGATGCAAAAAAAGGAGGAGGTTTGCTCCCTTTCTCCACATCTTTTTATTTCTTCCCTCTTCTACCTTATGCAAAATGGTAAGAACTGCACTACAGGCCTGCATACGCTTCCCAAATAAGAGCTGTGGTCTATGACAAAAAGTGAACGACAAATTAGGGACATGGGAAATTGCATAAATGAAGACTGGCCTTTTTTCCATTTGCCTTTTCAGTAATTCCCTATTTTAAATACACAATATTGAGTAACTCACGGAGGCTTCAGAGTACGTATGAGAATGACTTTCCAACAGCGACAGACAAGATTCAGAATGAAAAATTTCACTGCCAGGCAAGAAAAATTTGCAATAATTTTCTGTAATACAAGTAGACTTTTTTAGCACTTTTATTGCAGAAGCAATTCTAAATAACAGAGCTTGTCTTATAATAGCATTTCTATAATAATGGTGTTTTATAACAGAAGTGCTATTATTACAGAAATGGTATTATAATAGTAGCATTATTATTGTAGAATCTTTTCCATAACAGGAGTGCTAAATAAGCCCGTTTGTATTATAGAAAATGATTGCAAACTTCTTCCATGGTGCTGAAAATGCCTAAGCCTTTATGGCTAATGCGATCCAGATTTTAAGAAGGTTCGGGAAAGTCTAAAAAAATATTTCAAAAGGAATCCATGCTGCAGGCCAACTGAAAACCCTGGCATGGCTAAGAAAATGGTGTATCTGTCACCAAATTTTAAAATCTAACACAAATTCCAAACCAAAAGTAGTTCAATGCAGAAGTTAGCAGAACATGTCTTTGGGAAGAGTAAAATATTTTCAGTGCTGGAATAAAGCACTAAAATGTTGGAATATCATCTGAGGTGATAAAAAGATGTAATATTCAATAACAGTTATACAGCAAAAATGCTTTGGAAGAAATCTTGTATCTATATCAACTACATTAATATAAATTTCACTCATCATTCAATAAAGTATATATTGCTTTGCCATACACTTAGGAAGCATTCATCTAAAGAATTTAACTGTATATATAGGAAATGAATAAGTAAATTTTAGTTTATAAAATTCAACTTCTTTTTATTAAAGTTATCTGGTAATACTTCAGTGCTGAGATTCTAGTGCAGTACAGAAGACAGAAAGAATTTAAGTTCCAAAGCTACTGACCTTTTTAACATTAAAATAAAATCCTATATACTTCTAGGTTGATACAATCAGATTATACCATCTGGTTAGGATGGAGTCTATGAAACAGTGAAGTAAGAAAATTCAATAAACTCATATCCTCTGCAGGCATTTTTACATTTTTTAGACTGTCATGAAAGCTTTAGATCTGTGTTTGTATGAAATGAACTTATTTTATTATTGATTTCAGGCAGAAAGGCATTTTGTTGGATCTTTTTTTTGCAGCCTGCATTGCTATACAGAGTAGTTTTCCTTACAGCAATGGTCCTAGCTCATAATCATAAATGAAAATTTTCATGAGCTATCTTTTTTTTGAGATTGAAAGATAATGTATGACACAGAAAGACAGTTTAAAATTCATATTTATGAAATAATTCTAACATAACAAAATAAAAATTATTGATTAGACTTTTTAATTAAGTTTCTGAAATACACATTCCAACATTTGCTGTGCTTACAACCCATGTAGTCAACAGGGATTATAGATTCGTTCCAAAAATAATAGTAAAAGATTTGCAAAAATGATCTTGCAAAAAAACTACAAAGCTAACCCTAACTCTGCTGCTTCCTCTGTGTTTATGATTATGATGTTTAATCACAGGAGCAAATATTCTTATGTTAAGTCCCTTGCCTCAGCCAGGGTTTAGCTCTGCACACACTGAAGCTGAGGATCACTCAGCCACTCTGAAAGGTACATTGCAAATATTGCTCTTTCTCTAAAGCTCAGCAGAGTGTTTTTTCTCCCTCCACTTGGATTTCTCTCTCTCTCTCTGTGATTTTTAATACTTCCCACTCACTAGTTAGTCAGGATACCAGCAAAGTTCATCACACTCCGCTATTTCTTCTGTTGCTCCTACACGCGTTTTATTTCACAGCCTGCCTTGTGTTTCAATACCAGTTTAAAAGTTAATACACCAGCTGTTTAACTTATTAAAATCCCTGCAAAGTCCTGCCTGTTCCCCTATGTCAAAATACTAATGGTGCAGGATTAATGATGATGTTTTCAAAGAGAAAAGTTTTAACTGACACCAGGTATGGCCTTCCAGTGCATCTTGTTACCCCGTTCTTTATATTATGTAGGCTCTTTGGGGCATGAAATGTCTATTTTTGTCTTTTTTGTAGGAAAGAATATACATTTATTTGTTAAGGAGTGACAAAGAGAAATCAGGGAGAATACCTGAATGCTGCATTCTTCCTAAATAGCCTGTTGGCAGCACCTTATGCAGGGAAGTTTCTGAGTACCCACTCATGCCATGCTCTCTCCTGCCAATTCTATCTTGCTTTCTAGAGCACCAAAATAATTGGTATTCTTTTCAAGCGTCTGCATTTATCCTGCAAAATACTTTTCTGAAAGATTTCATTTTGTTTTGGCAACTGTACATATGTGCTACACTTGGCTGCTGCAAGTCCAGTCCATGCCTAACCTAAGCCACTGTTTTATTATCTCCTCATACTTTTTTTAAACTCTCGACACACGAATTTATAAGTTAGGAAATGAAAGTAAATGCTTAAGTTTTTTCACAGTCTGTTGATGTAATACTAACTAGCAAAACAATATGCTCTCCCTACCAGACTTCCTACGCCCCATAAGCAAATCCAATTCAAAATGAGATCACGGTACAGTGACCTCATTCTGAATGTTACCTTATGCTTTTGGCAGCCCGGAAGAAAACACCCCTAGCTCTTGTGCTGTGTTTCAATCTCTGAATTTCTCCAGGGGCTTGAATATCTGCTGAAAAGCTCTCTAGAGCTCTGAATACACCAAAAGAGGAAAGGGAAGCAATTGTGGGGAGGTGGGGGGAGGAGAAAGGAGGGGTGTGAAAAGTGGGGATTAGTTGATGAAAAAATGTCAAGCTGCCTGCAGTGGAGGCAAGAAGGGGTCGAGGGTAATAAAGCCAATTAGCGGAGCAGAGGATAAGAAGCCATATTTGAAATAAAGGAGTGATAATTTTAAGCAGCAAGGGAGAGATTAGAATACAGAAGTGCTAATGGTATGCAGTTTGGGAAGGAGATGGCGAAGTATTGGCTTGATAAAGACAAGGCAAAACCAGATACAAACCCTAACATTTCTCCTAAATGCTTAAATTAATGATCCTTTATTTCTGTTCTAGCCTCCATGCTGAATAATACACAGATTATAGAGATCTCCTGATTCCCTTGCTTCCTTTGCTTGCAGTAGGGTTCTTGAACATATGAATGTTTCTTCCTCATTTCCAAGAAAATTCTTTCCTTTGTCTTTTATAATAAACTGATTTACTAGAATTCTTCTTGACTAATCTCCTTCTGTTTTGCATGGTCTTACAAATATCCAGTGTCAAGTATTACTTTAAAATAACCCTATTTTCTATTTTGAAGTACATCCTATAATTACTCATTTTATTTTGTAGGCTATTTGCTGGTATATTACTAACTTGTTTCCATATTTTACACAGCGTGCTACTTGATAATAACTGTGCAGAAAGGGCACAATGCAAAATTTAGGCTTAATTTAGATTCTGCTTATATTATTCTTTCTTTTTTTTTTTAAATACTGCAGTCACTGAATACACTGGCTTTGTTTTTCAACTGTATTAATGGTCTTAAAGAACAGAATATATGCAAAACATCCCAGTCCTCACTGCTTTCTAAGGTAACTTTCACTCCCTACACTGTCAGTTTACATCAGGGGCACACCTGCAACATAAATTTATGGCATTTAAATATCTAACAGTATTTTTGTAGTTATTGGGCTTTACTCACATATCTTGAACAATACATTTGGAACTTAAATAAATTTGCCTCCCATTTTGTTGTACTCCTCCTATTCAGATATAACTAGCTTGAATGTAGCCAATCAAGGATTCAAAGCACACAGTATTTGTCCGTGGATATACACCAAGGCTGAATTCTGTATTCCTAAAATTAAAACTCAGATTGACTTCAGCATGATCAGCATTCACCCCATGAATCCAACATCTGATGTTCACTAGAGAAGCAAGCATAAAATTCCTGTATCAGAGCCATTCTTTGCCAGGGAAAAGTCTAAAAAATTATCTCAAATTGAAATAATGTAAGAGGTGTTTTAAACAAATTGATTAGTAAAGAATCACTATGAGTCAGAAGTAACCACCTATAGTTTTAAAAGAATTCACACATAAAATTGCTGGTCTATTAACTGTGGTATATAAATGACCATTTAAATCTGCTTTCGTACAAGGAAAAGGGAGATGGCATATATAATAGCAATTCATTAAAATGTCTCCAGAGGTGATCTGGGAACTAAAGACTAGAAAGTCTGACTTCTTTATCAAACAAACTGTTACAAATTAAAATGATGAATATGTTAGTAAACACATGGAGCAACAGAAAGCAGAGCTTTTGTAAAGAGAATCAATGCTTCACAAATCTATCAGAGGTTTTTGAGATGTATGATACGGGTGATCTCTTGGATATATATTCCTCACCAAAGGATTTAGAAAGCAAACAGCAAAAATTGGGGGATAAAATAGAAGGTACTTTTAGAAATTCATTATTGATTAAAAGACAGCAAACAATATTCCAAATGAAGACAGGCTATCTAATCTTAAATTAAACCTAATCTTAAAAATGGTGCAAATATTGAGGTGAAAAAGCAATGGAATGACCCAACATTATTCTACATACCATATCTTCTGCTGACTACAAATAGTTACAGAAGGAGTACAGAATTACAACATAATTTAGACTGGAAGGTCATCTTTTGCCACTTAAAGCAGCATCATTTTGAAGTCAGATCAGGTTGGTCATAGCCTTGTCTGGCTGAATCTTTAATATCTCTAAGGATGACAGTAACAAAACTTCTCTGCAACCTGTTCCAGGATTTGATCACCCTTGATGGAAGAAAACAAAACAACTTTTCACAGTCTGATTGGAATTTCCCTTTTCACAGCTCTGATCTCTCCACTGTGTACCTCTGAGAAGAGTCTGGCTCTGTCTGCTCTGTAGTGCCCACTGGTAGTTCAAGCCAGTGGTAATGCCCTTCCTGGAGGACTTCAAGATTTTGAAGACAGTGCAGATAATCTGCAGAATCACAGAACTGTTTAAGTTCTCTTCTTGAGGCCAAACAACCCCAGCTCTTTTAGCCTTTTTAAGTGGCGTGAAAGGTGCTCCAATCCCTTAATCATGCAGAACTGGACCCAGTAGTCCAGATGTGTCTCACCAGTGATGAGTAGAGAGCAAGGATCACCTCCTCCAGCCTTCTGGCAATGGTCTGCCTAATGCAGCCCAGGATGTTGTTGGTTGCCTTTGCTGTGATAATGCATTTCTTGTTCATGGTCAGTTTGCTGTCCACTAAGACCTTAATGTCCTTCTCTGCTGAGCTGCTTTCCAGCTGGCCATGTGTACTGGTGCCTAGGCTTATTGTTTCCCAGGGTCAGGACTTGGCATTTCACTTTGTCAAACTTCGTAAGATTTATCTCAGCCCCATTTCTTCAGCCTGTGCAGGTCCCTCTGAATGGCAGCACACCTGGTTTGTATCATCTGCGAACTTGCTGAGGGTACACTTTGCCCCATCAACAGGTCATTAATGAAAGCGTTCAACAGTATTGGCCCTGCTACCAACCCCTGATGAACATCACTAGGTACACCACTAGCGACTTGCTTCCAGCTGGACTTTCTGCCACTGATCAGAATCCTCTGCACCTGTGCACTGATCTAACCCGTACTTTGCCAGCTTGTCTATGTGGAGACAATGTCAAAAGCCTTACTAAAGATAGACATCAATTGTTCTCCCCTCATCCACCAAGCTAGTAAGGCAGTTTGATTCCATGAACTGATCAGCAGTGGTCATAAAGAAGGCAGAAAAATAAAAGAAAGAAATTTACAGTAAAACAGAAAACATCACTGTGCACTATTGTATTGGGTTTGCATGGCAAGGTTTTGGTAGCAGTGGGGTTACAGGGGTGGTTTCTGTGAGCAGCTGCTAGAAGCTTCCCCCATGTCCGACAGAGCCAATGCCAGCTGGCTCCAAGATGGACCCACCACTGGCCAAGGCTGAGCCTGAGCCCATGAGTGATAGTGGTAGCACTTCTGTGATAACATATTTAAGAAGGAAAAAAAGTTGCAGGGCACACAGAAATGGCAGCTGGAGAGAGGAGTGAGAACATGTAAGAGGAAACAGCCCTGCAGCCCCCCAGGTCAGTGCAGAAGGAGGGGAGGAGGTGCTCCAGGCGCCGGAGCAGAGATTCCCCTGCAGCCCGTGGGGAAGACCATGGTGAGGCAGGCTGTCCCCCTGCAGCCCAGGGAGGTCCACGAGGGAGCAGATCTCCACCTGCAGCCCCTGGAGGACCCCACGCCGGAGCAGGGGGATGCCCGAAGGAGGCTGTGACCCCGTGGGAAGCCCGCGCTGGAGAAGGCTCCTGGCAGGACCTGTGGCCCTGTGGATGGAGAGAGGAGCCCACGCTGGAGCAGGTTTTCTGGCAGGACTTGTGACCCCGTGGGGGACCCACGCTGGAGCAGTCTGTGCCTGAAGGACTGCAGCCTGTGGGAGGGACCCACGCTGGAGCAGTTTGTGAAGAACTGCAGCCCGTAGGAAGGACCCACTTTGGAGAAGTTCATGGAGGACTGTCTCCTGTGGGAGGGACCCCACACTGGAGCAGGGGAAGAATGTGATGAGTCCTGCCCTGAAGAGGATGAAGCAGCAGAGACAACGTGTGATGAACTGACCCCAACCTCTATTCCCTGTCCCCCTGTGCCGCTGGGGGGGGGGGGGTAGGTAGAGAATCCAGGAGTGAAGCTGTGCCCAGGAAGAAGGGAGGGTGGAGGGAAGGTGTTTTGAGATTTATTTTTTTTTTTCTCATCACTCTACTCTGGTTGATCGGCAATAAATTAAGTTAATTTTCCCCAAGTTGAGTCTGTTTTGCCCGTGACGGTAATTGGTGAGTGATCTCTCCCTGTCCTGATCTCGACACACGAGCCCTTTGTTATATTTTCTCTCCCCTGTCCAGCTGAGGGGGGGGAGTGATAGAACGGCTTTGGTGGTCACCTGGCGTCCAGCCAGGTTAACCCACCACAACTATTCAAGAAATACATCTACTTCATCAATACAGGATGTAACTCTGATATGCCTTTTTTAAGAAAAAGTAAAAGAATAGTAATAGAAAAGTAGAAAAAGGCAAAAACTGGTCAGAAGCATGGTAGTGCTTTCGAATGAGAAAAAACTTAGCAGACTAGGACCCAACATAGTGGGCATGACTGAGTGGCAATATAATAGAAATCCAAAGTCATAAACAGAGGGAAAAAGAGGAGGTTGGAATAAGTCATCATGTCTCATAAAACTAAACCTACGAACACTCAGTGACATCATCAAACAATAGATTTTTTTTAAAAAAATAAGTACTGCTTTTTACAGTGCATAATATGCTGTGGAGCTGCAGTTTTTCTTTCTGGATCTCTAGAGACCAAAAGTGTAAATGGCTTCTGAGAAGGACTAGATTAGTTGATGGAGAATAGGTATATTGGCAGTTAATAACCACAGCAGTCCAACTGCAACCTCTCACTCATGCAAGCCCTAAAGCATTGTTTGCTGGAAATGCTAGTCAGAGCAATTCTGTACATTCTTGTTGTCTTCCTTAAGTATCCGCTACCCATCAGCATTATAGACAAGATGCTAGTCTAGATATACCTTTGATATGAAGTATTTCAACCATTCTTATGTTATGATTATTCCATGCTAACTAGACCTATGAACTACAAAGAAACTAAAAGTTACAGTTCTGCAACTCTGGTTTAATGACTGTAACTATTTAGTAAGGCTGTTTTTAGGGCTGCTCCTCAGAATAAAATTGCCTGCCTTCACACAGTGTGCCTAAAAGTATAGGCTTAAACTATTATCATGCATGCCAGGTTCTCTGACAGAAGGTCCTTTGGAGGCTTGGTATAGACTATCAGTGGATGAGGGATAAGCACAGGAGTGGACCTTTCACAGTCATGGATCTGTGCCAAATAGCACAGGACTCTAGAGCAGAAGAAAAAACATATTCTAGGGACATTTCTACCTGTAGCTAAAGCACTCTAATCTCCTTTCACTAACCTCTTACTTTAAGCTACTTCGTCAATGACCTAGCTTTAGAATAGTTAAAACTTTGTTTTGCTTTGGACTCATGGACTAGGTTCAGATGTCAAAGCACCTCAAGCATGTTCCATATCCATATCTCACCTATTTCGCTGATATTCCATATTTGGTGGCTACAAACTCTGGGGTAGAGAAACTAAGGGAAATGCAGTGTATATATGACAGAATGTTCTGTCACCCATTCCAGGGGAATGCAGTTCCATATAGTTTAAACTCACACCTGAAATAACATTTAGCAAATAATAAAAATAAAATAAATAAATAAACCTCACAAACCACTGGAATGATTTGGCTGAGACGTTTTTATCAGAAAACTTGTTCCAAGATGCTAATATTGAGGAAAAAAAAATCTGTATATCTAATAACTAAACCTAATAAAGTGATAAGAGATGCACAAGGGCAAAACCTTAGTATAAATTTAAAGAATTTGATGTTATATAGATTTCTCCTGACATAAAGAATAATGGTGGATTTTTCCTTGCTCCCATAAAATTGATTTATAATCTAAGATCCACATTTCACAGTTTGGCAGCTGGAAGATAGTTCATGGAAAAACACTTCTTTGGGGGTTTTTCCAGGGTACCGTATTCTTGTTGACAAGCAGATTCCAGCTGTGTGAAACTGACTCTTCCTGGTTTTCGGGCATATTTGCAGCACCTCTCTCAACCAGGTTTCTTTCAGCAATTAGTCTGCTGTACAGCTTCTTCACCTCATCTCCTACTTCATGGTCTATTTATATAGCCTCTTCCTCCATTATTATGCAAACTAGCTTTCTCATTTTCCCTCCCTTTATCACTTTATCTTCTATTTATGCCTAGGAAATTCACCAGCTATTTGGCTTTCCTAATAATTATTCTTTTAAACTTGTCCACATGAGTTGGAGAGAATGTGGTCTAGGAGTGAGCCAGCATGAAAATCCCCTAGCTTTACTGAATAGACAAGTCCTTAAGTCCTAAGTTAAGATGCCAAAAACTACTGAATCTATGTGAACAACTATAGATAAAATTGATGTAGTAATCTGGTCAATGGAACTGCACTGTGAAAAAAATTCTTTGGAATGCCTAGTGGGAATCTCCCGCTAGAGGTATTAAGCACACACAAAAAAAGAATTTTAAAATACTATTGTCCCATTTCTCTCCATCTCTAAAGTAAGCTGGTTCAGTCACTGATGTGAGCGATTCCTCTCAAGGAAGTTATACTACTCGGACACTATAAAACTCCTTTGTGTTGTATTTTCTTATATTGTAATTTTTCCAGAAATAATTTCTCACACCTTTTCAAAGTATATATTTAAACCATGGGCCTTTTTTTTTTCTTTTAATAATTAACTTTTTCTTTATGGTAAGCTGCAACTTTGGAGTTGAAAAACTGACTTCATATTTTTCAGTGTTTTCCTTCAGCTTGGAAACCTAACAAAGAGACCACTTGTTTCATATTTCTGGTATTTTCATACATAAATAGTTTCTTTTCACTATTACCCCCTAGAAACTCAAGTGTGAGTAAAGATACCAGTAGCTTAGGTATCATAGAAATTTTATGAAGATTCCAACCATAACAACTATGCTGATGATATCAGTTAGCACTTATTGTTTATAGTCGATATAGCATGCGTACATCAATTCATTTTTCATGCATATTTCATTTTTAAGATCCTTGCTATATGTGTTACCACAACTTCTTAGAAATTCCAGTAAACTACCAGTGAAACATTGTCTTAATATTCTGTGATGATAAGAAGGAGAGAAGAGGTGGCAGCTCTTTTTTCACACTTGGGACAACTGGGCTTCTTGTACCTAAATCCCCAGCAAAGTTTCCCACATCCTAAGAAATTACACTTTCCTTGTCAAACTAGTCAGAAGGATTTCATGTAAGTATAAGATCATTATTTCACCATCTCTCATCCTGCAAAGGGATCTTTTTACTGCCTGTCTGTAGGCATTCAGTCTATAGACTAGTTAGACAAAAGCACTCAGCTCCCTAGTTTGCAGTACATAGTGCTCTGTCTTGTTAAAGCACAAAAAAGTAGGGCTAGAAAAGCATCTGGGTCAACAAATCTGGTCACCCAACACAAAAAGTAATCTGCCCTATACATCCCATTCATAAACGTACCAAATTTCATACTAGAACTATTTATATGTTATTCCTATAGCCAGTAATTCCTGAACTGGTATTCTGGAACTGTACATCTAATAATCACAAAGCTGATAGTTTCCATCTTAAATTTATTCAAAAATATAAAAACACATCTTCTAAGTTTTAAAACTCAACTTTTATTACTAAGTTTACAAGGCTAACTGGTTATGTAAGCACACACTATACATTTATGGTCATATCTTACAATGCAAGAAAATTAAAAGGGAATGAGGCTGTAAATGGAAAGGCTGTTATAGATGGATGTCTTCTAAGTGATATATGTGATAGAAGTGATTAGCATTAACTGATCTTCTTGAAGAATGTACAAGTATAATTCATTATAATGGCTTAGAAGTGCAATTAGTGAACTATAGTGTAAATGACACTGCTGTTCATAGACCTACCCATAAGAGTAATTATATTTTGAAAACTACTTAGTAAAAAATTGATTGAATGGGTCCTATGGGCATAGATAATTGAGATAAAAGTATGTAAACAAATGCCCATTAATAAGTTTTATGACAAATTTATATATTTACATGTTTAGCTAGTCTGGAAATATACATAAGAAATGAGAATTTTCTGGCGTTTCATTTTGAAGGCACATTTAAATGAAAAAAAAATTTTTTCTTTTGCAAACAATACTATTTAATTATTCTTACATTGCATAGAAAGATTCATTGTCATTTTCCCCTCACTGTGGCATGATACTTCAAAAAATAGTGAAGTTCAAGGAAAAAAACCCAACAAACTCAATTGTCCTCAATCATTTAACTTCAAGAAGCTTCTAGATGTGCAGCTTTAGTGTGGCACATGCTAGATCAGAACAAAACCTGCCTAGTGGTGGTTGCAGGGATTCCTGGGGCAACAGGAGATATATTTTTGGTATGATAGTAATATAAACTATGTAACAAACTTTATTTTACGAAATAGTAAGTTTTGACAGTATTTAATTTAGTACGTATGTTCATATTGGCCTAATTCTGTTTCGTTAATAAATACTAATTTCTTGTTCTTTTTGAGATGTCGAAAAACTTTTATTGGGTGCTGGGTTTTTTGCTTAAAGACTGTGCCTTTTCTGATGACCTTAGTGAATTAATGTTCAAATATTTGGTTATTCTAAAAATAAAAGTTTAATTGACTTTGCAAGCACAGCAAATACTGTATGGTGTACTTTTTCCCATGAAATTTATTTATCTGATTATTAGAAAGGCAGCGTTTTCAGCTACAACTTAGATTACTTGATTATTTAACACAGAAAACAAGGACTACCAAATATCATTTAAATTTATAACTTCAAGGGTTAATTCTGAGAATGAACTTGATGTGGAAAGATATGAGACTGATCAAGACAAAAATTAATGCTGGATAGCAGTGGCAAAATATTTCAGTTTTAGGCCCACAGGAGTCCCAGTGCAAATTGTTCCTGTGAATCTAAACCCTTCATCAATCAGATGTAAATTACAGCATGCATGACTGGCTGCCTTTTCCATTCTGGAGTTCCCCACAGAGAACAAGAGAGCCAACTGCTACAGAGGCTCAACTAAACTGCAGTCTCTTTTTTGCTCCCTTGAGGATATATACCAACACATCAGAAGAGACAGCATTCACTTGTATTCCACATCAGGAGCTCTTACAAAATCATAGACAATGAGTCAAAACAGCATCTTCTAGAAAAACTTATAATAAAGGGAACCAGGAAGGGGACCATTGGGGAGACATATACAACACTAAAAGCTTTCCTACTAACAATACTTTTCTAACTACATGTCCAAGCTTTCCTTGAATAGCTGGCTCAGAGAAATTGAACACAAGAGGCTGGCTACTCAGAGAAGGATAAATTCTTTATAAAGAATAGGAGCGTAAGACTTATTCCCAGTATTCACATGAAACTGCCTGTCATAGGCTTCCATGAGTAACAGCAAGGACAAAACCAGATTTTAAGCAACAAATTGAAAATAGCGCTGTTGAACCACCTAACAGTGGATACTTGAGCTACCATGCAGGAGAACACTACCGTTAATTGAATTTCAGCCACAGAGGGGAAAGCTGAAATTCTTGCTGTGCTTGCGATCTTCACTCACCTAATTATGGGCAGAGTTAATGTATGAACAGACCCTATGATCTGTAAAAGCAAACCACAAATGTCAAGCTTTGTGAAGTAAAAATCAGAAGACGACTAGAATATTTGAGAAAAGGTGCAGCTTAAGGTAGTATTTCTCAAACTTTCTAGAAAATCATGACCTCCTTTTGTCTCACCAGTCTTCATGAAACTTTCTGAGTCAGCAGCAGCTCAATTTCTGCAGAGCAAAGCTGCTAACGACTAGCTGAAAGTATTTACATTAACTTACCCGTCATAGAGCACTAGAGCTACTGCTTAATTATGGGTAGTTAGCAGTTAGATAGCTGAGGTAAACAGTTGCACCTTGTAATTATCTCACCTATTATCACCTCTCACTCCCAATATGAATGCCTCTGTGACCTATTTAGGAACTGTCATCTACTATTGGTTTAATAGGTACAGATCCAGAGAGGATGTGGGAGACAGGCCAATTTACTGCTCCCATCCTGCAAGTCATTTGACCTTTCCATGTGTTTATTTCCTTCTCCACTTTTTGTTGGTCTTGCATATTTATATAGTAAGCTTTCACAGAAATGAATTCTTATATGTGCTCCTATGATATGAGACTAGCATCAATGTCTCTCAAAACACATTATTAATGTTAGCAGGTTCTCAATAATGATGTTTCATAGAACTTCAGTTCTGTTAAATTATTTTATATAGGCAAACCAAAATTTTTTGTTGCAGAGTTTTAGAAAGGTAGAAAGCATTCTGTTTATTTCCATGTCATTGCCCTTCTAAATTCTACTCATTCTTAAAATTTAACTTACTGAAATATAACATAGCTGCCTGGGAACAAGATTGGGAGCTTCAATTTCAATTGTTGCTAAGGTCTTTAGATCAAAGGTCTGGCGTGAAGTCTCCAGTTTTTAGAGAAGACTTATGCTGAGCCACCAAGAAACATAACTGGAGAAACTGAAGATACATTTTAAGTTCTTTGTATGAGAAACAAAAACAGATGCCCAAAATTTGTAATTATTTCTGAATACTACAGACCTTTATTTTTGCCTGGCAGGTAAAAGCCTGTGTGATATCCAGTGGTTACTGAAGCCCAATTTCTACTGGGCCAACATCTACATTATTAAACTTCCATCCCGACTAATGTCATTATTGGAAGGATTCTCTGGGAAATCCATTAGCTGAAAAAGGAAGAATATATGAAAGACATTGGCACTGCAAAGCTGAAAAGCTTTAGCTGTTGCTTTCTTTACTGCCCCTTCCCTGGCCAAGTCCATGAGCTTTCATCTACTAAATCCAGAGCACTGGATATTTTCAGATTTTCCTGAATAAAATCCCTGCCTTTTTCTTTGTGTATTTGACCTTCACATCTGTTTCTCTTTTTTGACTCAAAATATTAATTGCTTCCTAAGCCTGTGATTCTTCCTTCATTTGAGGTGATAAGAGCTATCCTTCTGCTGGGATAAGCAGTCTTCCCAGGATTCAAATAGGTGGCATCTTCATTTATTTTCTTTAACTAGGGAACACCTTAGAGGACTCCTCACTTCTGAGTCATTTTCTACACCTCTGGGACTTTTACTTCCCTATTTATTCACTTTTGATTCTCAAATTTAGTTACGTTTTACATCTGTAACCTCATGGAAGAAAAAGGGATGAAGTTTTCTGTTGCTTTAATGTTTTCTACTGAACTTATTTTTTAACCAAGTTGATTCTTTTAAGGAAGGTTTCAAAAAATAAAATAATGACATACATATTCCTTATTGAAGTCCATGGATTCAAAAGGCAGAATGTGACTGTGTGAAGCATCTACTAATTGAAATTGCTTTGTTCCAAATCCTGAAACTTAAGTTCTTATGTGAAGGCTTTAAAATAGAACCTTTCTGCAGAATAAAAAAAACCCAAAACCAGAAACTGAAACCAAAAACCAAACACCCCCCCCCCCCAAAAAAACCTTTTAAATTCAGATCAATTCATTAGGCTTCTAGAGAGGATCTTAACACTTGAAATAAATAGAATAAAAAGGTTAAGTTTTAGTAATTTTACCTATATATTATCACTTTTCTGCCTTTTGGCTGACATACTAGAGGCTCAGTTCCGCCAGGAAGCCTGATAAAGTGCTATTAATCTATCTCCTTTTGCCTAGATACCCAGAGCAAAGCACCTTCTTCTCCCCTCCAAAATCCAGCTACAGAGTCATCACAAGCTGTCTTGTGTCCAAGATATCCCTCTTCAGCCTTTGCATTCTTTTAGTTGTTAGTCTAGATCTATACTGCCTGTTGAGTAATAACAGCAGCAGCTCATGAGGTTCAAGTATATATGCCCCCTCCTGCTGTCCTTAGTTCTACAGCCACTTCACTCTAATTTTCCACATAAAATAAAATAAAATAAGATTTTACATACCTAGATAAATCACCTTCAAAACATAACAATAATATAACTAAACATTTGCAAACAAATTGAGTATTTTATATTGTCCTCATCAGATGTAGTACCATCCTGTGATGTCAAAATGATCATCTAAAATGATTTTTTAATGGTCAAAAAGAAGCTGCACAAGAGAATTTCTCTTTTCCTCAATTTCTCCTAAAACATTCTCACCAAAGAGTCTCTACAAAGGCTCATACAGAAAATAAAGGAATAGTTTACTGAGTTCAGAAAATTACTTTTATTCAGCTTTCCAATCATTAAGGGCAACGATGTATGTATTTATATAGATATTTTGATACTTTTTGCCATTTTCAAATTAAATTCCTTTTAATTTTTTTTAAGATCACAATGAAATCTCTCTTTTACTTTCTGTGTCGCATACATTTGCAAAAACAGATCTATTACGCTCTACTTTTTAACCAACCTTTTAAATGATACTTTTGTCTCTGGGTACTGAAGAGAACACAAGTTATTAATTCCTTTAACAATTTAGATGAAGAGATACTGTCTTTACATTTGCCTCAACACCAGGAAAAGTGTTATCTGTATGCCATGCTCATTTAGCTTATGAAATTGTCATCAAGTTTATGTACAACGAAGGTGGATACTCCCTTGTTTTTGTAAATAATGCAACCTTTAAGAATGGAAAGCACAAAACTCAACCCAGCAAAAATCTAAAGGAAATCTATGCAATTTTTGAGGTCTGAGGTTTGACTGTCTCTATCTTTTCTTCTAAGGTTTGGAAATCAACCACTTTCTCCTAATTTTCAATTGTACATGTATCGTGTTGACCCTGTCCAGGAAAACCTTGGTATTAGAATCACTCTTGAGGCAATGTATTGCAATGTATTACAATGTATTGCTAATGTATTACAAAGCCAGCATTTTCCATATGCGATACCAGAGTTGTTTTCAATGTATTGCTAATGTATTACAAAGCCAGCATTTTCCATATGCGATACCAGAGTTGTTTTCATTTCAGCAGATTTGAAAATAGCTGGTAAATGACTACTCATTTTGCAAGGGTTGATAACGTTTTCAGTTTTAAATAGACTACATGAATTAGGCAAGAAATGCAAAGAACATACAGCAAGTGACAGTGCACTGAAATAAGTGATCTTTAGATGAACTGCTTCATCATTGATGGTCCTATATACTTGTTTTTTTCCCCCCAGGACAAAGTGTATTTCCCCAGAAAACTAGCAGAAGGCCCAAAATCAAGCAACAGTACTTCATCAACACCTCTGATTTTAGAACCATAATTTCTACACTTGCAGATTTCTCTCAAAAAAGCTAGTTGCAACCACTAACCTTTCAGAAGTTATCCAAACTCCAGAGTTTTTATCAACAGTTAGAGAAAACTGGTTACTACTGAATAGTTCACTGTTACTATATCATTTCAATGATGCTCAAATGTTTCAGCAAACCATTTCTTTGCCAGCTCTTGACAAAGTAGCCCACTATATGACATGGTTTCATAAAGATAGCTTCTGAATGGATTTGAATGAAATACTTGCATGAGAAAAAGCATCCACTAGATTATACAGAAAATCAGCCACAAGATCTGCTCTATGATGCATACAATCTAACCATGTTTGCATTAAGGGAAGATGTTTTGTTACTTTTTTTTACAAGCACTTGGTTTGATGAGACTCAGATTTTAAGAATTTTGAAACTGTTTCCTTTACAGTTCATTGTTACAATATTTGCCTCTTAAAATTTCAAAATTCTTGCAATTACCACTTTTATTCTTACATTTTACCACAGACTATATCTTGCAAAATTATACTAATGGCTTCCGTTTATGATCCATTCTCAAAATGCATATTGCATTTTTGAAAGCCACTCCATTATGATCAACTTATGTTTGCTCTTGATTTAATGGCATATTGCTCATGATATCTACGATACCAAAGATACAAGAAACTATAAAAATAAACTGAAGACAAATAGAAGTTTGACATGAAAAAATCAAATTAATTCCACTGCTATTTTTTCATTAAGAAAAGTTATTAAAATTATGCTTATTTCCACTAAGGAACAACATAAGAAATCACAGATGTATTCATAACTGTGAGACTTACAATCTGAATAAAAACTTCGTGCACAATTATCACAAACTACCAAAAGTTTGCCACACAAACACACTCTCCTCTGTCCCCTTTCTCCCACTCTACCCCTTCCCTGAGAGAAGCATCAACCCTAAAGCAAGTCCATACAGTGAATACAGGCCTGAAGTCACTCAAGTATACTTTACTCAAAAAGCTGGATGTAAGCCAGCTCCGGCCTGGAAGCAATCTAAGCACGTTCATACAGTGTTGCATGCAGATTTATAAGCCCTGCCTCTCAATGTTGATGTTCCCCATGATGTTCACTAGAGGCTTTGCTACTGTTATTTATTTTATTTGGAAGGCACTCAGATGCAATGGTGATGAGCCACAGTACAAAACCCTGTGAGAAAGAGTGAGAGTGTGTGAGACAGAGATGAGAATGAGAATAAAGACATTTTTATTACGTTCATCTTAGTTTTAAATTCATAATCCTGAAATTCTTTGAACAATGGACTTAAACTGCGGTCAGCAATTCAAGAGGAACAGATTCCTCACATTAGCCTCTTGGTGTGTGGTGCCAAAAGGTCAAAAACATTGAATACGATTTAAATGTGTAAGTTGAGATTCTGTACAGAAACCACACATCCTGAAGTGGTGTGAGAAATGACCACAAGCCCTTTTAACACTAGTTTCTGTCACAAAGCAAATCTTCCCTAACACCAATCTCCTGATTATATTTTGCTATTTCACTAGTTAAAAATGTAAGGGAGGAAACTGCATCCTCTTACAGCCTGAATATTCTCTGTTCTGCTCTCAAGGGACCTTTACATATTAGGCTTTGGACACCTAATTTTGTTCCCTTATTTTGGGCTGCTATAAAATTGAGAAATAAATCATAATATTATTTATTTTATTGTAGCAAATGCTTTCTTAATCTATTTCTTTCACACACATATATAAAGAATATACCCCACATTTACACTCTGTTTCTGCATGTGCATAAAATTGCCACAAATAAAATGAGAGTCACAGTTTATTCTTCGTATCTGATAAGAAAAAAAGTTTTAAGCCTTTTTATGGAGTGATAAAATAGAACACAAATTTTATAATTTATGGTTCACAGGATGCAACGATTGATATTATATAGAAATTTAATCAGTCTTGCAGCGCTCACAGACATATCACAGTAGGAGGTTCTTTTGACATTTCATGGAGAACTAGGCAAGATGAGGTACAATATGTGTGCGTATTTCAGTATGTTACGTATTTTCTTAAGCTTTTATCCTTTCAGAAGCTGTTGTCATCTTGAAGGAATCATTCCTTTAAAAAGTTCTAAATATGTGAAAGATTGAAGCTTCAACTTTTGTTTGAAGCAAAACAGAGCTAGAAATACCTGCAGAGATAGCCGAATTTTTTCCTGATACGGACTTCACAGAACTGAGACACATCTTTAACACTTTTTCTGTACCTCTTGAAATCTGTCAGGTGTACAGCACCTGGCTGTAGTCACATAATCTGGTTACAACCCTAATGTCATGTAGAGTTATGACTGGGAAAATTTTGCTGCAAAGTCTATCAAGGGTGTAGGATGAAAAAGTCAACTCAAAGCCATGGACCCTTACTTACCCACCCACAGCTACTCCATTTCTAAATTCCCAGCAACTAAGAACTGAGCCTGAAGAGGGGAATATAAAACTATTAATTCCATTCTAAATTTTAATATTCTTATTTGCAGTATGTTGTTTTATGTAATGAACAGACAGTGCCATAATTTTACTTTCTCTAGCAGTATTCCATTATTCTTAATTGAAACCATTTTGCCTCTGAAACAAGTTTACGTCAGAGTGCCATAATTACATTTATGACTATTCAGTAAACCTACTTATACACTATTATGATATTAGTGCTTGTTGGACTGAACATTTGAAGCCTCAAATACTTTATCATAAACCCATGATTATGGCTGTTATCCCAGAATTTCTTATTAGGAATGTAGACAGCTACGTAAACCTTTTGATAAATGTTATCTGATACATTATTAAATATTTTGGGCTGCTATTATCAAATTGATAACTTTGTTCATTTTTCTCATTCTCTACTATTTTTTCTCATACCCCAAAGTTGTGGCTTAAATATACAACACACAGTACTCACTTCTTCGGTGGAATCAAATTTCATCTTTGGAGAGCTACCTTAGGAAACATCTTAAATATAAAACACTAGAAATAGCTCAAAATTATATATCTGGCCAGATAACATGCAACCAGCTTAATACAATGCTCTACTATATTATTAGGTGACAATCTTTCTTGAGATTATGCAGCAGGAACAAGAATCACAGTCATAAAGGACTTACTTTGAGTGGAGCTGGACAAAACATTTTTTTAAGATGTCTTTTCCCAGTAAAAATATGTTTCTTTGTTTTACTGCTAGTGAAACTATGTTGCCTTAAATTACATGTAGAAAAAGTATCAACCCAGTAAAGAGTCCAACTACAGTAAACTAATGATTAATGAGTGAGGATGGGTTACCATTGACTGATGGCTGGCTGGAAAGGCTTCCATTCTTATCTGCTCTGTCCCCAAGGCAGGAAGGACAGCGACATACATGAAACATCTGGAGAACCTCCATGGTTTAAAGCCTTGGATATTAAGATAAACCCACACAAATTTTTTGTAAACAGAAATAGCTGAACAGCTATTCTATAAGAGATTTTCCCATGTCTGGAGCAGAGTCTGGACAGAGACAGACAAAATGGATAGATGGGAGCAGGAGATGAAAAGAATCACCCCAAAATGAATATCCACCTCTGTGAGGCAGAAGCCTGAGATAATACACTGGTAGCAAAGTAGCATATACAATTTCCTTATTCCATAACCTTCTAATCATTGAAGCTTGCTGTACAAAACCAAAAGCCAAAACAATTATGTTGTAAAATTCTGGGTTAAGTAACAGAGAAGAAAGAGTTAGTTTTGAGATTTCAAAAGTAACTGTATTGATGCTTCCTTATATTCATGGTCCTTTCAAATCCTGCCAAGTATTGTAAGCTTATCTGATTTCAGACGATCAGGAAAATTTCATTCCAAAAGAAATCCCCAACATGGTCACCAATTTTTCTTTTTTTTTAACTTCTGTTTTGTTTCAATATAAATAAAAATTACAGTAGCAAACAAC